>NC_083761.1:11450262-11750262 GCF_963514075.1 Conger conger
AGAAGGCCCTGATAATTCCTTAGCTGCAGTTGCAGGCCCTTCATCATATTAAGCGGTTGGAAATCAAGATAAGGCTTGGAAGTTGGAAATATGAATTCCCCATGCACCCCCTCCTCCCTCGACCCCCAAATACCTAAAGCCGTACATTGGTGTTGTTTACATGATTAAATTAGCCTTTAAAACGTTTTCTCTGTAATGTAAAACCCAAACCAGCAATGCTATGCAAAGCAATGTTCAGCTGAACAATCTTCAACCATTTTGTCGATGACAGCAGTACAAAACTGTACACGAGAGCTGGAATATTGAAATCGATTGTATGATACGCACGGCTTGAAACTTTATATTCTTTTCTTTTTTCAGAAATTAATTTTGTTGTATTATGTGTGAATTTATTAAGCAAATCTGTGGAAACCTTTTTATGCTGAGGACATAACATTTTCTCTACTTCATGTCCTTGTACCACACATAAAACCTTTCATTAATTATTTTTCTTTCACTGAATTGATAATGATGTACTTTACTGTCGTTGTCCTTGTCTGGGCTATGGTAATTTATTTCCATTTAGCACCTAATTCTATTACTGCTAGCCTACCTTATTCTCTGTTCTAAACCTTATTTTAATCACATATATTTTAACAAGTTCTTTTTTTCCCTGAAATTTAAAATGGCCAGCGATAATCGTTGGCCACTCATCACAGTAATGTCCTCTGGCAATTGAGCAAGGTACACACTAGGACACACATCCTCACTAATGTGAGGTCAGCCACTGCTTCCTTTTCCTTTGTAATCCACCTCCAGTTCTGCATGATGACAGATCACAGGTGCCAATCAACCAGAGGAGTGTCTACTTCAAGTGAGGCAGGCCTAACTGACCAAAACTCTTTCTCACTGGGTGATGCTTCTGTGAGTTATGCATTGACTGAGGTACCAGTACTGGACATGTAACCTGCCTCCATTTTAATTGCTTGTTTATTAATTTTGAGCAATATACATGTTTGTTAATTGTGAGCCACGTCTGAGATTCAATTTGATAAGCCAGCAAAACATTTTATTTGCTCTTGAATTTGTGATAACTCTTTGCCAGTCACAATGACATTGCACAAAGAAAGAAATATACAACCACCGTCATTTAATTTCTCATTTGGATTACGTTGTCATTTCCTCTTTTATGTTGCCTTGGAGCTTCTGCAGCAACAGGGACAAAGAATGAGTGTTCCGTTCACTTTTCCCGGCTAATTCATTGTTTAGGAAGACTGGAAGACCGCCAAAAATGATGCCAGCAAACGTCAGTTCTAATGGATATTTTCCTGATGCAGGTCTTTGTCCACGGGCAGATGGTCCGAGGCCATTCAAACACATGATACCTACGAGACGTTTTCCAAAGGGCCGTGTAATGAAAGCTGTGGTTTTTACTGACAGTACACCCTGACAGCCATGCTCGGCTGAAGGCAAATGTATGTTGAAGGTGTATTTGAGTCTAATGTGATGGTAATGCTACCCTTTTCAGCGAAACGAAACACAAGCTTGCTTTCACGTGCTTATGCCCCGTCCACCGGCTTGGTGTCCCTGGCTGAGGTCACCGCCCCGCTTCCTTCCCCTGCTTCACCTGGGCGCTTCGCCACTGTGCCGTTCTCGTTCTCCACTCTTTTTAACTGCCTCACTTCCGTCCGCAGGCCCCCTTCCTGGCCCACTGCGTGACAACGTTCTCACCACGTCTCTTCCATGTAATGTGTAGTGTGTCGCGTGCATCGTGTCCCTCAACCTTCTAGCCTACAGCCTGTGGCCTAGTGGCTAAGCTGCTCGACTGGGACCCAGAAAGGTTGGTTGTTCAAGCCCCCCGGTGTAGCCACAATAAGATCTGCACCACTGTTGAGTCCTTGAGCAAGGTCCGTAACCCAACATTACTCCTGGGTGGATTGTTCCCTTCTTAGACTAATCAACTGTAAGTCGCTTTGGATAAAAGCGTCAGCTCAATAAAACCTCCTCCACTGTATACTTTGGCTTGGTTCTTGGAAGGATTCTGCAAGACCGCCAAGAACTCCTCATGAACCCAGTACCTATTCATCTTTACAATAGCACATAAAGCCAGCCATTTTTGTGCTCCTCTTGGAAACCTCATTCAGGTCCCTTGTAGGTGTCTCAGACCACTACCTGGCTCATGCCACTGCATGACCCAATACAGCAATACAGCTTATGGATCGGGTAAAATAATATTATGTCTCTGTTACGCCTAAGGTACTTGCACAATAACTCACTGTGTCTCATTACTTTGACTCATTTTTTTGGTATTTGGTGTCAGGTGAATTCCCCTTTTGATGTCGACATAGCTCTCCTTTTCATAACAACAAAAATGCCATTTGGATGTGATGTTGTTTGTTTAAAAAAGTTTTGAGTTCAAGGCTGCTATGATAGCCAGTATTACCATAACTCAGAAGTGTTGTTTTCTTCTCTGCTATTTAAAGTTTTTTTTTGTTCAAGGAATACGCTCTTTTTCATTGGTTACAGGACATAAATCAGCATGAGATGAGCATTATTTCTGAAGTCAGGAACACAACATAAATGTGAGTTATTTTTCTCTGAGCTGCTGTGAACTGATTTATGGTGCCAATGTGACTAACAGTATGTCCTTTGGTCAGTTGTGAACACATGCAATGTGTACTGAGAAGCAACCCTCCCATTATACATGCTAAGAAACTCATTTGTTTTCTAGATTCTATTACTCAGCATAATTAAACAATAGTCTTTACAGCTACTCCTATGGACTAATTTAGATGAATGTAGCTACATACAATGTGAATAAATTAATATTTGCTGATGAGTCTGATGAGGCTATGCTTTCATGTGAATTTTACACGCTAAATTTTGTCAACTAAAAAGATGAGACATCTTATTTTCTCTGGGAAGCTGCAATATGCTTATTTTCCTCCTGAATGATTTTTGTTTGAAAAAAAAACTACTTTTTATGATAAAGCATCATCACCATTTCTCCTGACGCCAGCAAGGACCATGAACATGGATATTTATTAGGGGGAACATCAGGAACATCTCCTAACTTTCTGATAGTCTAAGTAGCATCATATCTCCTAACTTTGTTTGGCATTTTGTCACTACTATTACCCATAGTGCTCTCTGTTACTCTACACTCGAACATTTGTATTTTTATCTTTGTGCTTTATTCTTAAGTGGGGAGGGGGGTAAATGGGTTTCTTATCTGATGTCATGAAAGTTTCTTTCATTCTATCCTTCTTTCCAACTTAGACATATTCCTGGCTTAAATGAGCCTCATATGTGCAATAAGCTTTTTGGGAAACTTGTGACTGAACTTGAAAGTGCTATATTAATTATTTAATGACAGAAATCAATAATAAACAGAAAAATCTTTGATTGTGAACTTGACTGAATGCTATTTTCTATTATTTATTTCTAATTTGGTGTGCTGCATTGTGGGTTAAGTTTCTAGAATTCTAGTTTTTGCGTAAAATCAATGCACTTATGTACCTCTGACAGTTTTGAAAGGTCTTTGATTGAATCCATCAAGATTATCCATCAAGGTCATACACTGGACTATGTTTCAAACCTTTATATAGAACAAACTCATGGATAAGATTATAGTCGTGCTTTTGAGCTACCTCAGTGTATGATGGTCACATTTTTATGTGGCTATCGATTTAACATACAAAACCTCTTTCAAGAGAGAACTACATATGGAGAAAGTAAATTCAGCTTGTTTACAGAATTAGCCTAAATGGGATGATGTCTGCTTGAGTTGGACAACATGTTTGGCTAAATTATGAGTGTTAATTGGGTGTTACCTTGAGAACCAGAAATTCTTGCCAACTAATTTGGCTGACTGGCTAGCTAGCTAGTCTAAAATATGAAAATTGTAACTTAGCATATCATGTATTCTAATCATATATTATAATGCAATTAAATTTATAATATCTAAAAAAATAAAAATAATGTAAACATGATTTTGTGGGCGATACATATGTATCTGCCATGCTAGGTGTAAAATGGGTTGTTTGATTAGCATTTACTAGTGATGTAGATAGTCAGCTGGCTAGCTACCTGATTATGCTATGAATAGCTAAATATACGCTACTTGGCTAGTTAACAATTGAGTACAGCAATGTACTATTTTGTGTTGTGGTAATGAAGATAAGTTTATAGACAAAATTGATTTCAGGAAATCACATGGATTTGGGTTTCAATGCATAATACCTAATCGGAGAAATTCTGTGAGCAAATCTATACAAAATATTTGTTGACAATGTAAAAGGCATTGCATATTTCTTTACAGGTGGAATATCCTTATTTGCATTCTCTATGTTTGGAACAACTGAAAATCACATTGCCCTTGGGCTACTATGAAATATAAATACTGTCTACTTCAGCATGTAAGTAAGTGTATGATACTAGAGCATCTCCTGCTACTGCCCACTATATTGTGTCAAATACAAGCGAATATGTTGTGCCCTATTGAAATGCTAGCTCATATGTATATTCATGCAAATTTGTGAATATACACTTTAATTCAAACATTTTGAAATGGGCATATGGCAGATAACACAAATATACTTTGAATATTTGCATTCTGGTTATATCATATATCATATCAGAGCTTTTTCTTGACTTTCTTTTCTACAGTAAAGAAATACTCCTTTTTCTTATTTCATTCATCATTGCTTTTACACTGTAAAGTCAACATTTTGAGACTATTGTTTTCTTCCAGTATATAGCGAAAACAATATTCTCAAAATGTTGACTTTACAGTATAAAAGCAGTGAGATATCCTGAGTTAAATATGAGATATAAGAAAAAGGCAGATTTATAAACTGAATAAAAGTCAGTTTTCAGAGACCTTAGGCAGATGATGGGGATGTTGTACCACTCCGTGTTATTACATCATGTACTGTACGTTCGAGTGATATGGGGTGCAGCTGAATAATAGTGGTATAAATAATGGTATAAATGCACTTTGGTGGTCATATGATATTTTATTTTTTAAACCCAAATGAAAGTTAAGAAACTTAGCCCTCCTTTTAAAAGCTTATTTTCTGTATTTGATAAGGTGTGTAATAGAGACTATGGCCTACATAGATATGCTGCTCACTGTAACAAAAGGCTAACTGTCTTCCAAGATAATATTTTTAGACGGTTTGAGAGAGCAGGTCTGCATTCTTCAGTGTGGTTAAATAACAGGCTTACTATCCGGTGCACATTGCTAATGTGCATTAATATAATGAGCTGTATTCCCCAATGCAGTCCTTCCAAACAGGAAGTTGAATTTATTTATGTTAATAAAAATCATATTAACATTCAGTTTTTTTCTCCCTTCATATTGAAGACATACACTCACTGAGCACTTTATTAGGAACACCTGTACACCTACTTACTCATGTGATTATCTAATCCGCCAATCATGTGACAGTAGTGCAATGCATAAAATGATGCAGATATGGGTCCGGAGCTTCAGTTATTATTCATATCAAACATCAGAATGGGAAATAAATTTGATTTAAGTGACTTTGATCATGGAATAATTGTTGGTGCCAGACAGGGTGGTTTAAGTATCTCAGAAACTGCTGATCTCCTGGGATTTTCACACACAAATTTGCAGATAATAGTACAAAAAGCATCTAGTGAGCAACAGTTCTGTGGGCAGAAATGTGTTGTTAATGAGAGAGGTTCGAGGAGAATGGCCAGACTGCTCAAAGCTAACAGGAAGGTGACAGTAACACAAATAACCGCACATTACAACAGTGGTACGCAGAAGAGCATCTCTGAACACACAACACTTCAAACCTCTAAGTAGATAGGCTACAGCAGCAGAATACTTTATAAGTCAAAAAAATAAGTCTAGATTTTGTTATGATTTTAGTCTTTGACCATGTTGTGTGTCTCTGGCCTAATAAAGTGTTGATAATGGGTTTTCTCCATTGTTTTGGATAGTTCCAGTGGTATTAATCATTGTTTAAAATGGCCCTCTCTAGTGACACAGTAGAAACCAAAGTGACCATGTCAATCAAATATGCTGAAAACCCGAAATTATGCGATTCTATCAACATCCCCCATGTAATTATTTTAAGCAGCATGTTAGTTGATTGAAAGTTGATGGTTTGCTTTTACTGAATTCTCCAGTTTTAAAATAACAGACATTGTTTATTGATATTTTTGTGTTTATACAGTGTGTGTGTGTGTGTGTGTGTGTCAGTATATAAAAAAGGCCCCTGTCTCCATGTTATGTCTTGTCACTGGCAGCGTGCATCAACTCCTAACTAAGGCCTGGGACCTTTTGCTTGACTGGCAAATTGCTTTGAGCTCAGATCGACTTGCTAGTCCGATTGCCTGACATACAGGAGTGTGAATCCTTTGTCCTGTTGCGATTTCACTGGATGTCTGCTTGTCACTGGAGGACATTGCATGTAACGCTGATTGTTATTGGATTAATTAGTACAGTATTGAATAACTATGATGAGGATGTGAGATCTCTCCCCTATTTAGAGACTACTGTTGTTGCTTGTTGTTCCAATCAAGGCAATAACAGAGGCCCATATCAAGTGCATGGTGTCTTTGTGGTGTCAGATACGAATGTGCGCAAACAGTATATGAGAGGTCCTTAGCTATTTTTAAAACTCTGTCTTGTCAATGTAATTGGCACATGGCGTAAGAGTGAGTGCACTGAACTAAACAAATATGGATTGCATGTTTATTTTCCTTTTGTCCCTTCAAAGGAGTGAGAGGCATGTCTTTATCAAAGTGAAAGGGTTTCAGAGGCCTTTTTGTGGAGACCACTGAGGCTGAACCTGGCTTCTCAAAATGAGAAAGGGACACAACTCCCCTTGAGTGAGTTGGTAAGCCTGTTGGACATCCGCCTTTGTTCTCCTTTATAGTCTACTTATCAGAGGGCTGATTTGGCTGTCCCCTTGTATGTTCCTCTTGTATCTCACACAGTCCAATTTCGACAGACTAAGTGCTCAAATTGAGCCATTTTGTTTCACTTTAAAATAAACCTAGATCTATTATGCGTGATTTTTCATTCATAGCTCCCTCCCCAGCACTGCCCCGCTCTCTTTCCAACTCCGGCTCCCCGTTTCCCCGGCTCTGCAAATGCATAGTGCTAACCTTGTGAGGGCCACTGTTTTCACTCCAGGCATGTCACCTCCAATCTGCTGCGATTTGGTGTGAAATGTGTGCCTTGGTGTGGGGCTCCCAGGTCAAGCCCTGGTAATTGATGTTGCTTATTCATCTGTTTCCCGTGTCTTTCTCTCCCCCACACAGTAGCCTTTGTTTGGGTAAATTGTTTGAAGATTTACTGTAGTTCTTAGAGCCCTGAGAAGCGTCTCCCGCTGCACAGTCTCAATGTCCCTGCCAAGCAGGGGGCTCAGCGCAGATGACATATAATGGCACTTAGACAAAAGGGCTTTTTCTCCCCAGACAAGATGTAGGGGACATCTTCTTGCATAACAATTAGGGCAATTTTCAAACTAATTTACTATGAAATCACTCTCTGCGAACCCTTATATTGTTATACAAATGCTAATTAATAATAAAGGCTGAAATATATTTTGGGGCTGAAAAAACATAATATGAAAATATATTACAAATAAAATAAATAGCAGGATATCTGCACCGCACACTGTTTGCTAATAACAAATGACTCGAGAATAGCTGTCGTATAAATCATGCTCTTCAACATATGGTGAGAGATGGAAAACTATATGTGCTCATGGTAGAATTTGTGTTAGAAACAATACACAGAATAAGGATTACTCACCACTAGCCCGAATGTGCCATCTTCCTCCAACACAACAAGCCATCATTTGAGTGTGTATTCCTGGGTGCATTCCTAGCTAAACAGGACACACACTCCTTCTTCCTGAAAAATGAGCATCAACTTAACTCTGTTAGCCTTTGACATGCATTTAATTGGAGCTGCAACACATTTATTTTCTAATATGTTGTCAATTGAATGCGGTTTGACTAAATGTCTTTGGTACCAACAATCAAACGACTCATTTGAATTTAATTTTCTCACAGACTCTCCTTCAGCTCCCTTTTTAAGGCATGTGGCAGGTGGTTTGATCATTTAAACACCCAAAAAAAAAAGATTAATTGATCTGTTCACGTTTGACCACACAAGTGAACTCACTCAAAGCAACTGTTAACTTAGTTTGTATACTAGAGGGGAAAATGCAGTCTTGCAACAGAGGCTACCCAGACGCACAAATTTCTTTAGTGAATGACATATCTCTGGCACCTTGTTTAACTTGAGGCCCTCTGCTTGGACCTGAGCCTTTCAGATGTCCAAACTTTCACTATGTTAAACCATCCAGCTCTAGGCACATATTTACACAGTGACAGTCTGTGATATTAAGCTTACTTTCAGTTTGTTGAGAGAGGTGAATGAGGCACTCAGTGTTTACAGTAGGTTTGCTTAATATAAGTTTATTTTAACATTTGTTCCCGCTGACCTCGTGTTCGGATAAATGGATAAACGAAATAAAAAAATGCAAGAAACTGCTCACTGATGTTACAAAATACATCAAGATACGCAACAGAAATAATAAAATAGCTTTTGTCAAAATGTTATTTGGAAATTTCTTTACTGAAAATAACAAGAATCAGCACTACTCTTAACATATCCCATGTTTACACGACATCCTAATAATAATAGCACCTACACCACTGTTAAATGCTTAAAGGGAAACCATTAACCTATTTATTTAGTTGAGAAAACAATTTCTTTTAATGCTTTTGTTTTCTGCATTATTAACACGGCGACTGTCCCTGAGAGGCGCACCGAGGCTGCTCTGCGTGGTTAAAAACCCTGAAATGATCTACCACCGGGCCTTTGATCTGCCCTTCCTCTCTGAAAGAGATCACGGGAGCACAGGACCAGTCATGCTGCGATGCAAACACCTGACAAACACTGCCTTCCAGACATTAAAGCGCTCTGAGCCCCAGCCGTGCCTCGCTGTACACGAAGGCGCTCTGCAGCATTTCGCTGCGGAGATTCAATAACAGAGCTCAGCAATATGCTTCCTGTGTTATCACACCGGCGAATGCTGGGAAAAGACTCCCTTGAGTGAAGTTTAAGCTCCATTGCTGGTTAAATTGCCTTAATCTTTCAAAGGTGCACTTAAGCCGTGAACTGACAGAAAGCGCCGGGCCTCCCAAACGGAATATTTCAGGATACTTCACCTTTGAATCCATTACACACTTTGCTTGTTCGAGGAAACAAGGTGGTGGTTTACTGAGTTGAAGTAATTGTTTTGAACGTAGTGCGAATTTTTTTTTTTTAGAGGGAGTAAAAAGGGCATTACATATTGGTTAATGTAAATTGCAACCTATTTAAATACCCCTGTAGCCATTCAGTCAATTTGGTGCAAATGGGAGCCAGAAAAGGGTGGAGGGGCTTCCTCTGGTGCCGAATATTTACAGTAAAGGCATACTATGCAGGATTTTCACCTTGAAAACCAACCATGTTCATTCATTACTATGATGTACTGGCAGTCTGTGGTTATGCCAAACACCTTGCTTATCTACCTGCATTTGTTATTGTAAAGTGTTTGGGATGTTTCTGGGCATGACCATTTTTCCTTTGTGGACTTTATCTGAAAAGCATGTGGCTAATAGAAGGAGGAGGAGCCCAAGAGGAAACGTGTATGGATTGGCTGTACAGTGGTGCTGCTTTGTTAGTGAAGGAAAGGGTTGCCTTGTTGGCAAACCGCTAACCAAATGGCTGGACAGCATTCAGAAACGGTAGGTAGCTGCCTTGAGCTAAATTCAGTTATGTTTGGTAATGTTAGCTGGCTGGCCATGATGGCCTAAGAAGAAGTTGCTGTGGGTCCAATATTTTCCAAAGTAACAACTTAAGGCTGGAGTATTTGATCTCAGTCAACTTCTCTCGGCTGATATGAGCTAGCTATGCCTAGCTAATGTTAGGAAATAAGAGTCTTAAATAAAATAATAGCGACAATGATATGTTTGTGAGAATGCCTGCATATGTTAGCTACATAAGTTTGCCGTGCGGCAGACTGAAACCCACTGGTGCTATCCTAACAGTTACTAACACAGGTCTGTTCCATCCCCACTAAGATAAAGCTAGCTACTGTACCTCATAACTGTGGGAACAGGAAATGAGAAGTGGGAATTGCCAGTAGAGCATTTTGGCATACTTGTGACTGCTAGACTGGCATGAATGAGCTATATGTATTTCTGAAGGAGATGTGATTCCAGTCGCCTGCAATGTTGTTACAAACATCAACTATCCGGAATAAAATATCTAATGGGTTGTTTTATTGGTGGGCGAGCTTCGTCATCTTGGGTGTGTAAGCGGGGTTAAGAATGGGGGAGGAATGAGGAGGTGACATTTTATGACACTGGAGCGAAGCAAGGAAAGCAATCCTAAATAGTATGCCTTTAAATATGTAATTCAGAATTGTCAGTTCTAAGCCATTGGTATTATAATGTGTGTTATGTCAAAGATCACTACTTTAACAGCATGTGAAGGAGTCAGTCTGTGCATTGTATGTACTCAACATCAAACGATATCGAACACAAAAGGGAACAGAGGGAGATGGACTTGTTACACTTAAATGAGGCATCCGTGTTCAATATCTCCTGCCCTGTTGTTCTGCACGACTCCGATAGCTGTCACCTCTAAGCACAGATAAACAATAGGCCTATTTGAAAACAAAGAAATAATTATAGTGGCACGTTTAATCCTTTCTTGACATGTCAGCAGGCTGCACTGGCGGTAACATTCAGGAAAGCTTTTGAAGTGGCAATTTTTTTTGAGACTTTTGGATCATTACACAATAAAGAACACATCATAAGCATTGCATTGAGATGGGGGGAATGATGGCTAATGATGTTGACAGCAATTCAGCTCTCTAGAATTACAAAAGGATTTGACTAGGCCTGCCTTTTCTAATGAAGCTAACTTTTTTAAAAGGTAATGGAATACCAGTTCTTAGATATCTTTCTTTTTATCAATACTGTCAGTATGAGTCTTTAATGCTGCTCAGATAATAACAGTAATGCGTGCCGTCCAAACTGACAAGTCAATCCACAAGAGGCCATCTTGGATAGAAAAATGAAATGAAATGGGAGTGCAACTATACGCTTTTCCTTTGATTTTAATCACTGAAAATAAGATGATTTGTGGGGATGTACAACATGTAGGCCTTCGACTGGGTCAGTAGGATGCTTGCCAGCTGAAAGGATTCTCACTCTTTGAAAAATTGCAGAATTCTTCAGATGGGTGTTAAACTCCTGACGAATGCGCGCGCAACTTTTCAGCAAAGCCCTGCAACCATTTGAGGTTTTACAAATCCCACAATCCCCTTTGCTGACATACCTGTGTTATCAAGGTCCTGGTTCTGTGATAATGGGAGATTTCATCTTCACAGGACTGTTTCATCCTTAAGGGTCCAGACCTAATCCAGGCTTGCTCACCCTTCGCTGAGCAGTAAAGCACTTCCTGTCAGAAACTTAAGTATCTCTTGCTTGTGGAGGGCTGTTGCTTGAAGGATGAAAGTGCATTAGAATAAACCCGTTTATATTTTGCTTACCTCGGACTCCAGCGTAATGCTTTTTGTGATGTTTGTATTCGTTGGATGGCATTGTGGCACGACTCTGCTGGTTAATGTGGCTGATGCCCAACAGTTTTCATATGAAGGTCTTATCCCAAGATTCACATAACCGTCCAACTTCATATTTCATAATGAGTTAAGGCAGGGTGTTATTGAAATGAATAACAGCCGAGAAGGTGATAAGGGGACAGCATATGGGTTTTCTGTAGCAGATACATCCTGAAATTATGCAAAGATATAGTACACAAATTATGCACAGATGTACCTGGTTAATAATTGAAAAGTTTGTTTTAAAAGGAAAAGAAGCTGTTTATAGAATTCATGCTGCTCAATGACAAGATCTATATGTAGTTTGCTTAAAGGTATATCTTAATTTTCTAAATTACATCCATACTGTGTATCTACACTCAGTGACCACCTTATTAGGTATTTATTAGACATATTTTTTAGAATTATTGGCCTTCTGCTGCAGTAGCCCATCCACTTCAAAGTTTGATGTGTTGTGTGTTAAGAGATGCTCTTCTGCGTACCATGGTTATTTGAGTTAACCGTGGCAAGTTTGCAACCATTCCATATGTTTTACACCTTTTTGCTATTGCCCCTACTGTGCTATGTTTAACCGTTTATGTATTTGTTTGTACCCATTACCACACTTGTGATGGTCAATTACCAACTGTCTCTTCTGAATTGGCTTCCCCAAGATGGTTATTTGGCTTCCCACAAGATGATGGATGACAAAGGGATTTTGCATCGTTACCTCATTTTTATACTTATAGTGAAATGGGAAGTGATGAAATGACACAATGTAGTTTCAAATATATAGTTAAATACAATTGTATTGCCAGTTTCACTTATTTACTCTAATTTATTGACAATAATTGGTGGGGGTACCAATAATTTTGGCACCCATGGTTTTCAGAAAAAAATTGATTACTTAATAAAGAACATAGAAACATGAGAGCAAATGTATTGACATAAAAGTATATAGTTTTCCTATACGCTTCAACATAACATAAGCATTATGATCTGTATTGTTTATTATAATGCAGCTTTTTTCCTTTGTTTTTGTTAAGGGGGCCAATAATTCTGGATCCCACTGTATATAAAATATCAAATATGCATTTGCAGACACTACAGAGGATTTGAGATTAGATTATTAACACACTAAGGCTGAAATGTGTCACCCAATTTGCAAAAGGCAGAGGGTGTGAGGGGCTTTTAAAGGGTTTTCTGAAGAAACACTTGACACTTGCAAAAATGCATGTGTAATATATCTGTTGTCCGCATTATTTTCCAGGCTTAATTCTGTGTTATCACTGCCTTCTCAGAAAACTGCATATATATGTTTCTCCTCAAGTGTCAAAAATGTATCAGGGATCATATGGGGAGCACCGAAGGTTTAATAGGCTGGTAGACTTGTTTAATTATCACATCCAAGAGATTTCCTCATATAGAACAGCCCCTCTTAAACAAAAAACAGTAAATCACCAATGACACAAATAAAGGCTCTGTTTTTTAGCTGTAGAAAATCAAGGAAAGTGAAGTTAAGAACAAACATTGACTCAGTACAGGCCCCAGTCTTTGAAATGTAACTTTCAGCATTCTCATTCTCTGAAAATATCTAAATATGTAGAAATTATGTTACAACTGCCCGTGTAACTAGTTCGAGTCCAACTATTACTATGACCATGAAATAAGAATAATATTAATAATGATAATATTCATAATATTAATAATTATAATTAATGTAGGTCTACAAAGGCCACTTGTTATTCCTGTGTCTCACACGGTTTGTTGCATGTTCCAAGGTTTTTTGACATGACAAGGCCACTTCATTCTTTGTCTTATCAACACAACAGAGCGATCAATCAGATGGATTTGATCATGAACAAAACTGAGGAATGTGCAGGCCAAGAGCACATTCTGAGGATGGGAGGGAGGGGGGGCACTGGGGAAGGCAATTTCTGGGAGAGGGGGAAAGAAATAGCACGCGGGCAGCTGGAAACCTTTTAATTAGTACTAATTACCTTAGCAGAAAACGTTGGGGGCTTGAAAGGATTTGTGTCAGCGAGTGAAAGATCAAAGATTGCGGTGCTCGCATTTTAGTCTGTTGAGTAAAAAAAACTAATAAGGGAGTGGTAATGGGGCCCATGAGAATGACAACCCAGGTGGTACAGACCTTAATCCTTTCCTTAGCTCTTCAGCCTCAGGCGTACCTCCAATTAAATAATCAGATGGTTTAATTTTCCATTGATATTGAAAAATTAAGATTTCTTTACCCCGTAGTGAGGACAAGATGAGATTTCAGACGGATATTCCCATCAGTAGAGGTTTTGCAGGCCCTCCATAATGGCTTTAATGTCTCCAAATTGAGGCTTTTGCTAAACATTTCTTTGTGAGGCAGAGAAAATGCGTGTTCAGCCAAGAGGCACAGCGATGGCTTTGATGTGGCGTTCAGGAGGGAGGGCTCTAATAGAGGCCATTGCTGGAGCTGTGTCAGGGTCATCCATCAAGTGTCATTGATCATTTGCCATGAAGTGACAGTTGCTCAGTGATTATTTGCTATTAGTTCAACATTCAAACATACATGACTGGAACTTTTGTGGCAGGTCAGCTGACTCAGTTCTTGAAGCATTTTTTCTTTTACATTGAGTATATTTGCACTATGGTAAGCTATGTTTACTGTACTTAAATGTGCAGTTTAAACTAGAGATTTTTCTTCACCTTAAAAGATTAGAAACATATTCTACGCCAATTGGTATAATTTAGAACGAGTACCATACCCTACTTTTGTCAGCAACAGTAATAATACAAATGCCTGAGAACTAACTTTTGTTTTGATGCAGTTCTGAATGCATACTGTCAAGATATCTGAATCAATAAATTTCCATTGTGGTAGCCTCTTAAAAATTCTAAAATGGACATGTGGACCATATTCTCTGTCAGATGAAAAATGGGTATCTCTGGAGTAAACATCTGTTAGAACTGAAGACCAAGAGCTACAAACATCTGTCAGAACTGAGGACCAAGAGACACACCGTAGCATGTGCAGCACACAGAATCTTTCCAATATTTCATACTAGGAATTTTTTGACGCTTTAACATTTCTTTTTTTCGGCCCGGTGGACCAAGCTACATTCATGAAGGGCTGATCTTGATGCCCTGGGTGAGAGTGAGAGGCGTTTTAGGGCTGTAAGCGGGGTCAGTCTTTGTTGGTTACAGGCCGAAGTGATAAAGGGGTGACTCATATAATATAGGGGCTTAAGCACTATAACACTTAGCACACAGTGGTAATTAATGGCTGAAGCCCCTCTGGTGGAGGAGCGGGGAGGAAGCGGCGATGCCGTAGGTCAGCTCTCTGACTTCAACCTGCCTGTGACCCCTCGGGGGCTCCAGGGCTCTCCCTGGCCCCTCTTATTTCAGGTTTTTTTGGACAGATGCCTTTTGCGATTTTGACCTCCACTTGCCCCAACGCCGTCATTGTTTTCTGTGACCTTTTTTCAGGTGACATGTGCGGCAATTAAAATGCTGGGTGTGCACGTTTGTCTCATAAATCACTAATCTGGTACGAATGGCCAAGCGCGCTACCCGCTGACTTCATTTTCTCAGGTGCCGCTTAGTGTTGTTGAAAAACACGTCTATTTTCAGACAAACTATTTTCTAATGGGACCCTGCAACAACATGCTCACATTTTCTTCATACCTGGATGTGATGCTCAAACTCTTTGAGCTTCTTGTCATGCAATTTCGACAATGAACATGCTTATTTCTCTCTTCATAGCCCCAAATGCTCGGTGCTGGAAAACAATCAGATCATTTAGCCAAGTTTTTATGTCTAACACCGTGACAGCCCCCTGTCCCTCCCATCATGTTGAGGACACATGATTGTGAGTCTGACCCTTGAGGCTGAGCATGTGGCCATCCGTAAATCCACCATGGGGGAAATTTCTTTTTTTCTGGGAAAAGCGGTTTTCGGGTCAGAGTTGAAATGATCAGTGCTGTGACATAACAAGGCATCCCGGACACAAAGAGATGCTTCATACTATCACAGTAGTCTATACATGACCTGATTGCAAATATTCGGCCCTGAGCAACCTGGATGTGTAAATAAAATGAGATTTTTTTAAGTGGTAGCAGCATTAACCTTTATGTTATACTGTAAGCGGGCACAATATAAAGGTTGACAGTGTTAAGGTTTATGTTATAAGTGGGCAGAGTCCTTTGAAGCATCAGACACATTGTATTTTTACTCTAATGGCAAGTCATTGGAACATAATGTATTTATTATTTTTTTAAATAAATAAAACATTACAACTGATGGCACCTTCTTATTTTCAGTGATACATAAGCATCATGATTATCATTTAGTCACTGTGCCAAATAATAATGTTTTCAGGATTTGTAGTTCGCTGGGGAATGTTTATTGTCTGTAACATATGGTGTATGTGGATGAGATGCAAGCTTCCGCCTGCCCCCTATATATCAAGCATCAGTATTATTAGCATGTGAATTTACAACCCGGCAGCCATTTTCTGTACCGCGCTTATAATATTACATAGCTTATTTAGGGGAAGAAACAGGAGCCCACTTGTTCTATTTTTATTTACACTTTTACGACTGGACATTCCCTGGACACGTTTTAGCATGTGAGCTCATTGTTACATGCGCTCATGTTTTTGTTCAATGTCTCTCAAGGCTTTTTAAGGTTTAGTTTTTAGTGTATATTTATGTATTTTGTGTGACAGATATCCGTTTAAAGCACCTCCCTGCCTTAAATGGAAGATGTGACTGGGGCCGCTTGGGAGGAGGTGGCCTTTAGAAAGATGGACATCAAGTGTGTCAGACAGCTCCTGTGCCCGATAACAAAGGCCGCGGGGTCACGACCTCTCCTGGCAGGGTCCGTCGGGTCAGTTGGAGGCGGTGTTGGAAACAAAGTTTGCCGGGGCCTGGGTCGAATCCAGCTTAAAAAGTCAGCCCTGTCAAAAGCTTCAGTCACATTCTTACCTACGGGCAGCCTCTGCTGATCCCCAGTCATTAATCAAAGACGAGAGCCGTCCTGACCCTGGCCCTTTCCCTTTGAAGTGTGGTGTCCTCTGCAGCATGAGGAAATAATTTGCTGCCTGATTCAATGAGCCATCAGCGAAGCCAGCAGACCTAATGACATGTGAGAATATTAACCTCCTACCACCAAGAGCTGTGAATCTTGAGAAGCAGTCTATAATTCACCCTCTACATTTCGGTGGCTCTCTCATTCTCTCTCTCTCGCTCTCTCTCTTTCTCTCTCACACACACATACACACACACACACACAAACACACTCTCCCCTCCTTCACAAGAATTTCAGGACCTAATCTGCGACTAATTTTATAGATGCATATTTATACATGTAAGCATACCCACATCGTAAACAAAAATAAAAATATTTGGCATCATCATCTACATAATATTGTTTTTATATTACATTTTAATGTATTGCATGTTTTATTGCAATACTGTGAATAGTATTACCCAATACACAACATGAATATTCCATGTTGTATATTAAATTACATCAAGCTTGTGTGTACTTATTTTTTGTCATAAAAATCCACCCCTTCTCCTTAAAAATGTTGAATTCTTGTTTGACACTTCGACACAGGAAGTGGGATATATTCAATGATTGATATTCAATGATTTAAGGGAAAACATCTGCATTTCCAAAATAGGCTACATCCACTTTTTAAATGCGCAGTGTTATACTGTATATCTTGAATTCATTGAAATTGGCATAAGTACCAAGGCGTACATATGCACTTTTAAAACAAAGCATTGGTCGCTTTGTTTCCACTGTTGCTAACGGATGCATTTGGGCATTTTTCTCAGATCAAGAAAAAAAATGGCTTAACAACAATACTGATGAAAAAACATTTACAACATAAACCAATGATTAACCAACTAGGTAGATTAATTCATTGTTTTTTGTTACCCCCAGCTGGCTTACAGAAGAACTTACTTTTCACAGTTGCCTGGAATATCCCGGGTCTGTGTCTGTAGCAAGCTAGCTACCACAAGCTAGATAGTTACAAGCACACCTACAGTTAGTGAGAAACATTTACACAACAAATCAATGATTAACCAACTAAGTAGACTTAACTTTGTGGTTTTTAACTCCAGCTATCTTTATGGAAGGAAAGAATGTTCAGTTGTTTGGCATCTCCCGGGGTTGTATGAGCAGCAAGATAGCTACCACAATCTAGATAGTTACAACCATACCTACAATTAGCTAGAACATTCATTTCCTAAACTTAATGTTAGGACCGCACCAGTAATCCCCACAATATACTGTGCTTCTCATCACTTCACCATGCCATTGCATTCCTATACATTTTTCAGAATCCAAAATGGCAGCAATCAAAGGCATTGCTGCAGCATTTTATTCTAGCATACGAGAATTCTGGCTGGACACCGTGAACTTGGAATGGGAACAGAATGGACCTCCATTCCAAAGCCCTTCATAGCAAAGAGTTTTGTTTCACGATGGCAGACGCTTTTCCAACACAACACAGAGTTCATATTGAGAAACGATGACTTCCTGCGCAACCTTGAGTTATAACGGTATCGTTATTTATGCTCTGTCAGATTCAAAATGGTACATTTATAGTAAATGTATGCTAAGTGTTTAGGCATTTCTTGGACAGTGAGATACAAGTTTTGGCATGGTTCATGCTATATTCTCTGAGATAAAACCGCAGTAGAGCTGCATAATTCTGCAGATGTTTCAACTTTGATGGAACCCAATATCTTGCGGCAACCTTAAGGATGACATATTTAAAAGATAAAACATATTTGTCAAACATTAATGTCAATCTACTTTTGGATTACCAACAGCTGTCGAAAGACAGAAAGAGAACGAAAGGGAGAAAAAGAAAGAAAATGTGCATCTGCGTGTGTGTTCTAACAGCCTTCCAATCAAATTCTTTGGATTCCCTGACGACATGGTAATCAAGTGGGTCCCTGTTATAACTCGCAACAGTCCAGATTTTCCTCTTTCAGCTCATTGCTCTAAACATCGCTCTCCATACTGTTTTTTATTGACTTTATTAAAACCAGTCAAATCTTACTTTTTACCGCCATGCTCCCTTCACCCATTCATTATGGTTTCTTATCTTGGCAGGCAATCTGAACTGAAAGGCGGCTAGTCCATTATGCACATATGAAGCCCATCACTCCTACGGTATTGGCCAATTCATCAAACATTTATCTTTTGCCCTCTGAGCAGCACGTCAATTTGCCTGTCACTCCTGAGCCCTTGCTGTCGTAGAGGAATAAAAACATAACTTTTCCGCACTGGGGCTGGTTGCAGGCCCACCTTTGATGTGACACTACCTCTCAAACTTAAGAACAAGGCCTGGGGTTATACCCATTTTTCCACTTCTACCGACAGGGATTAGGAAATGTATTCTTCCCTGCTCCTCCTCTTTAAAAAGCCAGAAAGGAAAAGGGGGAGAAAACGCCATTGCGTTATTCCCAGACTCTGCAGCCAATGTAGGCGTTATTTAAGGGATCTACATTATTCTGTTGCTGTTTCTTGTCTCTGCTCAGGGGTGATGTTGTGTTGCTCTGGACAGTGGACTGGATAATTCACTCTGTGAGGCAGTTAAGATCTTGGAATGTTTGTCTCTAGTCTGGGTCTCTATGACCTGTCACAGAAGCACACTGAGTCATTTGGAGAAGAAAATATTAAATACAGAATCATGACTTAACAGAACAATGTGAACAAGTAAACTAGAAAGAAGGCTTTGAAAAGTGAAAACAAACCAAAGATATTCTACTGTGTTAGGGAAGGTCTCTGAAATGTATAATCTCTACACATATCATATAATCATTGAGGTAATAAAGTACATATTACTGTAATCTCTTTCTGCTTAACAGTTACACAGCAACACCAAGGAAGTTTAATTCTTTGGACACATAGCACAAAGCCTTTTTTTTTATTATTAGTCTTCCTATGGACATTTTAGTGTGTGCCTACAATATTATATCCAACTACACTGGTTACAGGTTGAATACTGAAATACAGACATTCCAATAAACCAAAAAGAAAAAGATCCACTCAAAGTTAACATTTAAAATGTAACATCAGGACTATATTAAAAGCATATTTGAAGGTAACCCACTATTAATATTGGTAGCAGAGCCAAGTATTATGTTATATACCATATATTTTTTAACGGGTCCTTTGCCAATATATTGAAGCTTTTGAAACCAAGTCCCATCCACATCCATGGACACACACACACACACACACACACACACACTCACTTCCAACGATCGTAGTTACAACGTCCTCCAAGGTCAAATTTTGTTGCCAACAACAGTTTGTTTAATCCTTGGAACACTGCAGACAGCATCTCTAAAATGCCTAATGACATTCTCATTGACACTTGAGAAGAGACGATGTTTCAGTCTGTCTCACTGAGGGGCTTTATACCTCCTGGTCACAGGTTGAAGACATCTGACCCGAAACGCACACAAACTAATGACTGAAGTGACTGACGTTTCAACCAATAACCCCAAAAGTGTTTGTCTGTTGTCAGCAGGAGTTTATCAATCAGCGTGTCTGCATTACTATTTGTCTATTGATCCATCCATCTCTGCCTCTCCATCTCTGCATCATTGTCTGTGCTCTTGTCATTGTGTTGGCTTGTCAAGGGCTTGGCCTGCATGTTTAACTCTTCCTGCTTTTCTCTGACAGGATGGGAGAAAATAGGTACATTTTCAATGGTGGTGTGATTTTGAAATCCCATCAAAGGGCCATATTTAGCATGCGTTGCCTGCCTGAACATTGTGGCTCGCTTCAGCAAAGTGCAAATCGTGGTGCCTCCCATTCATATTTTCAACCTTTTGCTCATTCTCAATTTTTTAGTAGCAAATGTGGACTTAAGATTTTTTTTTTTCTTCAAGTAGATATTAGCATGCTTTAAGTTAATGTTTGCTTGACAAGTGAACTTTTCTTATTCCATTGGCAAATCTTGGGATGAGATTTGCTTGACATGACATTTTCTTGTCTTGAAATTAGTCAAACTTATTTGAGCAAAAGTATCAATATAAGACTAAAATGCTTGTTATTTGTAGTTTTTTTGCACTGTTGATACTATGTAGCTTGTTAGGTAGACTATGTACTACACTTTAGTGGTAGGAAAATGGCAAGCATACTTGGGCTGAATGGCCTGTTCTAAAATAATAACAAGCTAATGTATTTCACGCTAACCTGCTAGATGTGTGTCTACGGTAAATAGAGGCATGCACCTCATTCAATGTACAGTTGAAACCCTTACTGCTACAGTATAAGATAAGCATTGACTGTGGAATAGCCTACACCAGTATATGAGAATGGGAAACACGGCAGTGTCATAAGGCAGCATTGTTATGCATCACATATTTCTTTCCGCTGGTTACTCCGTGTGACGCCGGAGCCATTGGCTATTAGCTGTGACATGGAGCTCAGTCCTAATTATCTTAACTAGGATAGGGTTAATTGTGGCGGATGGGCACGGCTCTCTGTGCACTCTGATATCCTGTCAGTAGGCCGAAACTTTGGGGACAGGCGGTGAGAACGCACAGCCTGGAGCGGAGGGGGCCTCCGGGGGCTGAGGTAACTGAGATCCCACCTGTGGGGGGGGATAATGGGCTGCCCTAAGATCAGCGGCGCTCTGGGAGACGGGAGTCACGCACAACACAGATCAACGGCGCTTATTAGCCTCCTCGCAAACAAGCCAGACGGCCACTGATATCGACAACATCACTCTGCTACGGCCACAGTGCGAACGCCGTCTTACAGTAGAGTGGGAAACGGAGATATGAGCAGTCAGTGCATGGTCGGTAGCCATATAACATCATACTTCTTATTAGTTTATTTGTTTTTTTGTATTATATCTGAGTTTAGCATAATGCCAAAAAAACAAGCATAAAAACTTGCGGTTGAAGTTGGCACAGAGCAGACAGTGGCTGCAGAATATTAATGTTCAGCTTCCACACTTTGTGTTAGATATGATTTTGTCCCGCTCCCCTGGCTGTGAATTTAACTGATTAAATCACCAAGTGCACACAGCAGTGGTGACATGAAAACAGCAATTAATAAGCAACCCCCTGTGCTACACGGCTCCCTTTTAACCGCGTGGCTAATAACATTACATGGCAAAAAATAGCTAAACCAGACAGGTGCAAGGGGATTTGGGCAGAATTGTATTTGCTTGCCTGCAAAGTGGGTATTATTGCTCAATGTCTCAGTTTCAGAGAGAGAGAGAAAGAGAAACGAATAGAGAAGAAAAGAGAGAAACAGAAAGAAAGAGCGACACAGAGAAATGGAGATGAACATAGAGTGAGTGAGAGAAACAGAAAGAAATGGAGAGAGGAATAGAGAGAGAGAAACGGAGAGAAATGGAGAGAGGAACTGAGAGAGGAGAGAGGAGCCGAAAACAGGAGAGATAGAGAGAAAGCATTTTCAATGGGCAACTCCCTCTAGTGTTTAGGTCCTTTGTCCCCCTCCATGCCGTGTCATTATATTTTGTAGCTTCCCTGAAGCAGTGGCCTTCTGTGCTTTCCTCCCCACTGCCAGTTACTCAACGTTCGCACAACCTTATGATACGAGTGCTGTATTTGCATAACACAACTCTGAAACAATGTGAAATATCGTCCTGACATTGACCAGATTGTAGACTGCACTTATTAAAAAAACAACCTATTAGAGTCCAGCAAGGCTGCTTTTGCATATTTGTCAGTTGGCCTTCTTGGCTCACACCCCTCTCTTCTGTTTCAAGAAACCCCGTTTTTAAAGCAGATTACTTCTTTATGCGTGTGGTCATTTCATGCGACGACTGGAGCTCATGTTGAAAATGATTTCCTTCTGCTTTATCATTTTTAATGGGGGCTGGCAGATACACCCGTCAATTAACTTGATGTGAGCATATTATCATAGCAGGTTGTCAGCCATTGTCATTGAATGGAAACAAACTCCTTGGTTTTGCATAGAGAGCATGATGTTGATTGAACTCTGCAGGCACCCTTATTACAGTTAAAGCTACACTCAGTCATAACAGTGTAATATACGGGAGCGAAAAGATTCCCCGTACAATTATTTCAGCGTATTTAAAAATAGATTTTAATCTATTTCATTAAAAAAAGTCCTGTTTAAATCCTGTGGTGCCCAAGGCAGAGCGGTCCTTAAAGTTACCCCCATTTCATTTGTAAGAATATTATATGTCTGGGCGAAAATGATGGATGACAAGTTAAATTTGTGTCCAGGGAGTGAAGGTGAACGGTGACAGAGGTATTTATCTTGGGAATGGAGGTTAGGGTCAGGCAAAGCTGGGTGCCTCAAGGCGCAAGACATTGACAAATTCATCCAGAAGAGCCCATCGCTGAAGCCTTTTGTTTTGAAGCCCGGCTCCTCGCAAACTGACCCCCATTCCTCATCCTGTCAGGCTGTGAAGGGTGCCACGCTACGCCCGGGATCTTACCGACACTAATTCTTGTCATTCACTCTTTTGACGGGCCCAAACCCAACTATTTTAGCTCCTGAAAGGGAAGGCTGAAATATTTATTTCTGCGCATAATGGCTCTGCTGATTTAGCACCATATCATTTTTCCTGTTCCCTTATCATTGCGGGTCACTGTCGGAGCCCAGAGTGTTTTCGGCAAATGGAAGGAGTGGATTGGGGGGGTGGGGGGGGCACTGTCTCCTCCAGGCTGACCTCCTGTTGTCCAGGTGACATCACCCTCTCACGCCCCCACAGTCAAAAACAAAGGGGTGTGTTACAATGTATTTTATTCAGTCGCACCGATGTGAAAACATAGGTTACTGAAAACAATGCGCTTTATTCACACATGTCGAAAGAGACACCTTTTATCCTACTTTTCCCAGATAATGCATGTGCTTAATCTTAACGTTTCTGAAAGGGGCCTTTTTTTGCAGTCGGGATAGTACTTTGTTTTGCCTGAGAATGGCTTTTGTATCATCTGTTTTGTGAGATGACTAGGTTTTGTGGCAGGGTGACCTCTAGTGGAGTAAAGGATATGATAAAATAGGATGTTTTTATATTTCTGGTGTGACACAAATGGAAGAGAGGAGGGTTATTTGTTGCCCACCATAACCTAAACAAAGGCTGGATCAATAATACCTCTGCCTGTCAATTTATGAAAGATGTCTAGTGCGTATGTATGTGACTGTGTGTATGTATCTGATTGTGTGCATGTGTGTACTGTTGTGCACATGCATGTTAAACAGGAAATTATGAGTATCCTCTTTTAAAAACTACATATTTCAGGTCAGTGTGTCCTTTACATGCTGAGAAAAGAACATACAATATGTTCTTTTACTTTCGATACTTGCAATCCTAACTCTAAAAAATAATCAGAAAATGTGTGCAATCATTTAGCTGTTTCATGTAATACTTAAACAAGATCCCACAGGTACTCTGAATAGACATAACATTGTGATATGTTTGCACCTCTAAAATCATTCAAAAATTCAATATTTAAACATTCATGTAAACATTGTACATATATAACTTTTTGCTATAATTGCCTGATTTTAGAAGTGTTTACAGAGAATTTACACATTTAGCAAAGTTTCCCCGGTAATTACATTTTCCGCTTTCCGTGTCTACTTAACTACCTGTCTGGTGTCCTACAATAACCTTTATCCAGTTCCAAAATAGGTAGAGTCGCCATGAAGTTAATGTGAGTGGCCTGAAAGCAGAAGTGTATTTTCTGAAGTGGGCCAACCACAACTTAAGTATCTCTGCCTTCCTGTTGCCCGGCAGCATTTGTATGCAAGCATTGTGCTGGCGGTCCTGTATTTTGACAGTTTAGGCTCATTTTCCAATGAAGTGAATGTATTAGCAATGAATTCACTGTGAAGTAGCTGTTTGTTTCCACGCTGGAAAAGTTTCACGGTGCCAGCGATTGCTATTTTACCAGAGGGCATCCATCATTTTGTCAATGTTTTAATGTTCTGCACTGAGCCACCTAGGAAATGTAGGAAGAAACAAGGGACTAAACAACTGAATTCTTTCAGCATACGCCAGAATCTGTGACTTAAATTTAGCCCAGCGTGCTGAGGTACAATGGTTCTCACAGGCTTTTGAAGGCCGTGGTGAATTTGATTGTAAATAATAATAAGTGTTCTTGATAACCATGAACAGTGCACAATAAACACCATTTTAATTAACGGCATTGAATCCCCTAACCTTTGACCCTTGACACATAACCAATAAACAATCCCTGCTACAGCATTTGGCTGATGTGACATCATGACTGGAGTACCTCAGCCAACTGGAAGGTGGGGCTTAATGCAATAGATCAGTCAGTGTGGATAGCGACCAGGTTAGCTGAAATGCCATGCCAAAATTGTGCTTTGTTGCTGTAATGGGAGTTCTTCCTGCTTTGGAAAGTAAGAAATGTAAGATACAGTGCTCAGTGAAGTATTTAATTTCCTTTTTGCACTCAGGAACATTGAAGACAGAACATCAAAATGAATATGTCATTCTTCTGTTATCTTTCCAGGTTGCTCACTAGTTTTACCTCTCTACGCTGGTTAGATTTCAATGCTGCCCTATGTGACATAATATGTGTAGTATACAGTAACATATTGTGCTCATATTGTGTGTGTTTAAATACACTCACTGAGCAATTTATTAGGTAGACCTGTACACCAGCTTGTTAATGCAAATATTTCATTACCCAATCATGTGGCAGCAACGAATGCATGCAGACATGGTGAAGGGGTTCAGCTGTTTTTCAGACCAAATGTCAGAATGGGGAAAAAATGTGATCCAAGTGACTCTCACCGTGGAATGATTATTGCTGCCAGACAGGGTGGTTTGAATATCTCAGAAACTGCTGATCTCTTGGGATTTTCACATGCAACAGTCTCTCGTTTGCTGAGCATGGTGCGAAAAACTAAAAACATCCAATGTAGCAGTTCTGCGGGCAAAAATGCCTTGTTAATGAGAGAGGTCAGTGGAAAAGGGCTAGACTGGTCAAAGCTAATAGGAAGGTGACAGTAACACAAATAACCACACATTACAACAGTGGTATGCAGAAGAGTATCTCTGTACAAACAACACGTCAAACCTCTTAAGTAGATAGGCTACAGCAGCATATGCTCACTGAGCGTATATAGTATATATAAACTTTATTTAATAGTACATTCGATTTTCTACATTTGTTGATATTGGGATAATGCTCCATGATGATGATTTGTCAGGTTCCCAAGAATCATATTAATAAAGAAATAAATGTTCATATTTTGCCCTTTATCCTTTAAGTGCATTTAGCATTAATAATTTACCATGCAGAAGTGCCTTAAAGAAGCCATTCTCTTCGGAAAGCCTCTATGGCTCATTTAGTGCTGAGGAAAGGCATTCTTTTTTCTGATTGACAGCATCTGTGGGCTCGTGATGTAATATTTATGATGTGTCACATTGCGATACATCAGTCCGAGCATGACTGCTGTTTCAGTTTAATGTATTTTGTATCTGACAAGGGTAGGCCACATGCAGGTCATAGGAGGACTGGCCTTGGGAAACAAACACCACAGAGTTGCATTTGTCACCAGAATTTAGTCAAAGTTGTGTCCCTCTCTGTCATACTGAAGCTTGTCTGACATTTATCTGCATATTTGGGGTATATCAATATACACTACATGCAGAAACACAAAAGAAGGCAAATTGAAATGAATATACCATCTATGACAGCATGTAATATCAGAGTATTTTTAAATAAATATATGAATCAGTAGAGGAAAATTGTAGGGATGTGTGATGTCACAACTTCTAAACTAATGGTTTGCAGGAAGCAGAGAGACGACCAGTAACATGGTTCGAGTCCTTTGCTTGTGATTATCATGGTTCAGTGGTTTTCGCCATATTGAAGCCATCGAAGCAAAGGGAGAACTCTTTCCATTGAGGCCAAAAGACATGAAGGTTTGAACAAAGTGACGGAGGAAGTGTCATCAATCACCAGCTAGCTAGCTAGCCCGACAGTTATCTAGCATATTAATGAGTAGGAGCACCATGCTTGAAGTATTAAGGTTAATTGTAATATCATCCATCTCTTTGTAAAGCCAACTATTTATTTTTTACAGGGGTAGAGTTTAATATACAGTATTTAGCAAATAATACTTTAAGTAATTTGTAGCCCTTAGATTTAATTTACTTGCCGTGACATGAAAGTACGTAATCAGCTACGATCTTATGCAAATCTATTTTATCTATATAAGATCTTATTGATCTTCTACTTTCCAATAGACCAGATTAAATTGTGGCAAATGGTGTTTTTGATCTTGGTGTCAGTGACACTTTTCTAGTCCACTATATCGACAGCTGAGCAGCTGGGAAACCAGGAGAATTGTCCCCAATGAAGTACTTGTCCCCTAAGGACTCAATGGAGTGGCCTCTCTGGTGGAATACACCTGAAGTGGCCACTGAAGTGGGTGAGAGCTGGAGGCAGAAAGGGGACAAAAGGCACTTCTAGGACATCCTCCACTGTCATCATCAAACCTGCTTTATTCTTCTCTACTCGGCAGGGCTGTTGTCTTGTGTTCCCTTAAAATTTGGGCCCTTCCATACCCAAGTATGCACTGGGGGTCCAGCAGGTTCCGAAACAATCATCAAAATAAAAACTATGGCAGAAAAGCTTCTGTCTGTGCTGAGAATGTATAAACCTTTAATAATCATAAAATAAAAAATAAACCTTTCATTATTGACATATACAGTGAGCTCCATAAGTCGTGGGACAAAAGTATACAAAGGTATTTTTTTCTTGATTTGGCTTGGTTGAACATGGTTGAATTGCAGCTTTTATTAAAGTGTATTTTTATACATTTTGGATTCACCATGCTGAAATTACAGCACCTCCCCTCATTCCAGGGTTCCATAATATTTGGGACAAATGGCTTGACAGTTGTTTCTGATTCATCAGATGTGTTCAATCACTTTCATAGTGCAGGTATGCAAGAGCTTCCTGTATCTAGTCTTGATTCCAGGCATTTCATTGCCTTTGGAGGCCTAGAGTTGTGCCAATGACAAGTCAAGGAAGCCATTATGATGCCAAGAAATAAGAAGAAAAAAAAACTGTCAGAGACATAGGCCAATCAGGCTTACCAAAACAAACAGTTTTAGAACATCATTAAGAAGAAAGAGAGTACTGCTAAGCTCAGTAATCGGAAAAGGACTAGTAGGTCAAATAAGATCAAGATTGCCTTCTATCAGAGTGATGGCAAGAGCAAAGTGGGGCCAAAAGGAACTCCTGAAGACCCAAAGCACCCCCCTGTCATCTGTGAAACATGGTGGTGGGGGTGTTCTAGACTAGGCATGCATGGATGCCACAGGTTCACTGGCTCACTTGACTGCTTTGATAAAGTAACTGCTGATAGCAACAGCAGAATGAATTCTGAAATGTACAGAACCAGCTTATCCGCTCAAGTTCAACCAAAGGCCTCCAAACTCATTTGACAGTGCTTCAGCCCAGAGCAAGACAATGATCTGAAACATACACCAGTGCTCTCTTTCTTCTTGGTGATGTTCCAAACAATTTGGTTCGGTAAGCCTATTGTTTGGCCCATGTGTCTGACTCTATTTTCCTATTTCTCAGCCTCTTACTGGCATCCTTGACTTGCATTGGCACAACTTAGGTCCTCATATTGACAAATGCAGACTCCAAAGGCAATCAAAAGCCTAGAATCAAGACTAGATACTGAAAGTTCACCTCATACCTGCAGCCAGGAAGCGATTGAACACATGGTAGCCCACCCCATATCTGAATCACAACGCAATCTGCACTACTTTCATTCCCCAGGTCTTCAATTCATATAGGAACTAAGTCGATAGTTGACCTAAATATATTAAAGGCTTTTCATATCATCCTGGAGCTTTCGATTTGTGTTCCATACTTATTCACATAAAACAATTGTAATTTCGGTAGAAGTATGCATATATTTAGCAGGTCTAACTGCTATTTTTCCATGCTCTTTGGAAAATGAGCTCTCAGGTCACTTGACATACAGTATATTTTTGCATAATTATCAGATGACGTTGCTAAATGTTAACACACGGAGGGCTGACCACAGGAGGCCGAGGGGGACGTTGTAACTCTTTGAGAATATTTTAGATACTAAAACCAGGAAAAGAACGATGATGTGGGCATTTACTAAATGCTATTAATTCCAAACACATTGAAACTTTGGTAGTTGCTGTAAGTAATGGAAAATAATGTGTAAGCACTGGGGGAAAACGACAGGAGTTGGCGATAGAGTGTAATGGTTTGGGAACTGGACTCCACGTTTGCAGGTTTGATTCCCAGCTGGGGCACTGCTGTTGTACCCTACAGCGAGGTACTTCACCTGAATCGCTTCAGCAAATATCCAACTGTATAAATACAAAGTACAAAGAATGTAAGGTGTGTAAGTGGCTCTTGATAAGAGCATCTGCTAAATAGCTAAATAGTGAATCTATTGACCTGCTCTGAAAATAGCTGCCAGTACATCAATGTTTTTGATTTTTTGTCAGTCAGCCTTCAAGATAAGAGACGTCATTAAAACGCTTACCTCTGTTCAGAGGAAGTTGACAGCAGATCAGGTTGTTAATAGATCATCAGAAGTAGCTACAGTATAATTGATATGAAAGGAGGGGGCATGCACATTACTGTCGAAGGATTAAGTAGCTTATTTGCTGGGTGACAGCGACCCCCTGTCCTCCAACATTACCTGCCTCCCAGAAACATTCCTGTATTACCTGCTGTCACTTCCGATGCATTTTTGCCATTTTGTTTCACTTTAACCACTAACTGACTCATTGAGCCATTACTATCCCCAATAGGCTGGCTGAGGATTGTCATCCAGTATCCAAGTAATTTCAGGTTATCTACAGAAGATGACCTCTAAGTAGGCCTGGCTCATGTCTAAAGCCATTTTTGGATTGGTGTGTAGAAATCTTTTCATTGTTGATAACCCAATAACCAAATATGCCCAGGTTTATAACTGGACGTATTTATAAACCTGACTTTTATTGGTCCTGAACTGTCCCTACAGTCGGTTCTGTTTGTGTGTGTGTGTGTGTGTGTGTGTGTGTGTGTGTGTATGTGTGTATGTGTGTGTGTGTGTGTGTGTGTGTGTGTGTGTGTGTGGAATTTATTTATTTATTTGATCTACTCTGTGATCAAACATTGGTGAAAAGTCTCTCCTGGTTTGTCACCTGTCTTCATCTTCCTCATCATCATCATGGGTCTGTCTTTCACTGCTGAACATGATCTGGCGAGGCTCTCTGTAGGTGCTGTCTTCACCTTCATGTGCATCTGTTCTCACCCTCCACTGTGGTGTTGCCTCTGTGTCTTTGAATTTCAGGGTTGACGTGCTGGTTCCCCCATTTATCCCTGTCTATGAAAGAATCTGTTGTCATCAGTGTGTATCTTATGACATTTTTTTTTCCTCTAGAATGAAAGATACAGCATGCCTTAAAAAGATATTTATGATGTTGGAATGACAGTTTGGCAGATGTGTTGAAGATTTTTAAAAAATTCTTATTTATCTTCTATTTATATTTTAGGGCTCATCTTCTATTTATTTAAAAAAGATTACCTTTCAGCTGGGTGATGCTAACACCTATAAGTTATAATCAAGGTGTATTTTTTCATTCTACCTTTTACTCCCAATGCACTGTCAAGCTGTTAATATTTAAATGGATTTGTTCAAGAACATAATGACATATTTGACGCCAATTTGAATGTCCCCGACCCTGGCCAGTAAATGAAAGCCTATTACAGTTTCAATTTGACAGCATTCTTTTATAATATAATACCCTTATTTTCATCTGTTGGATCAACTGAGTCATATCATTTCTATATTACAATTATATTATTTTTTTATTATTATTATTATTATTATTATTATTATTATTATAGCCTACTGGACAGGACATGATGAAGCTGCTGGAGTGATGTGAAGCAAAACATTTTGTATAATGTTGCCAATGAAGTCTCTTTTCTCATTTAGCCACAAGTAATGTTGACATTCTTTGTCTCCTAAGTGATGTTAGTTAAGTGATGTAGAATTGTGATGAATAACTTCAGGCAATTTAAACAATGAGGCTATTTTAAAAAAAGAAAATTTTCATATAGTTCATATTATAGCATAGAGTTATTGTACATTTTTTTCAACAGCTTTAACCTAAACATAGCAAAATATGAACTACAGTACAAGTACTAATTGAAAATGCATATCCATATTTCATAACGCAAGGTCAAAGGTTAAGTACGTCATTGATTTTAGCCCTTGTTTTCCTTTCTTGCTTAAGTGAGTGATCTCTAACTTCTCACTCCTTGCTGGCCTCTTAATTATGATGTGTAATATATGTGCAGTTATTATGGGCAGTTCTCATTCTCTGAACCAACTTCATCTTCTTGCGCTCCATTGTTTACACTTGCTTCATTGTAGAAAAAAAAAAAAAAAACCCTTACAAATCCCTTGTACAGGTCCCTTTGAAGAAATGGTCTTGCATGGTTTAGTACCCACATGAGGGAGTTTCTTTTTAATGACCAGATTCTGACCCCATTTCATGTATATAAGCCCAGATGAAAGTGGACGGGGCCTGTCCAGTCACGGTGGAGTCGCTGTGCCTGACAGCACTACACATCGGACTGACAGCGCCCGTAGACGACGGCCGCGATTGCTTAATTAGGCTCTGGCCCGGTGATTATTCACCCCGGCACATTGTGCGGCTTACAGTCGTCTTTGAGCAAAGTCTGCCTGGCGATTTGTTAGATTTGATTCTCAATTAGTTTTCCCCTACATGTAAGAATTGATTTTATGCAATGGGAGGATGATGAAATATAATTATTATTATTCTAAAAACTATTCCAATCAATCAGACCCTTTCTTTTCAACATCCCATGGATTGGATGATGGATTAGGCAGGGATATAGGCAAGAACAAAGCAGGCTACCCACGGAGTGGATACATTTGAAATGACTGGGTTAAAAAAGCACATGAAAAGATAAATCAAACTGTTTGTCTACAAAATATGGTCTTCCATGTTGCTTTGTTCTTTGCAGGCTATTCATGTGGTTGCATTGTTGAACTCGTTGAGTTGTGAGCAAAAATATACAATATAATTTAAATCTACAGTGTCCTTCTGTCAGTTTTCCTTGACTTGTGTAGCTCCCTAAAATGAACACCAATGAGAGAAAGAGAATACAGTTTGTAAATACTGTACATCTTCATTATCCCAACCTACTGATTCATCTGATCTTCGTCACACAACATTTGTGCAAAAAAAAAAAATGAAATCAATGAATCTGTTGCTCCGATGAAAACACTTGATGTTTGTGAATCTTGGGTACAAAAGGAGACTTGCAGTATGATTGATATTAACAACAAAAACTCTTCTCAATAAGATCTTTAAAAACTCAAAAAGTGTAAGTTGGTTGAAGTGGAGCAAGAAATATAATATCTTTAATAATAAAGAAAAAAGAAAAAAAGAAACCTTTAAATACATATGTCCAAAGTATATTTGCCTCAGATTTTTTATGAGTTGGCCTATGTAAGTTTGTGTAAGGAACAGTGTGAAAGTGCAGCTCTTTTTCAACAATAATTTGGTGTAAATAAATATCTGTAACTGATTCATGTCACCATATTTACATTTGTGTAGACTTTGTAAGTAAATACTAGCGAGTGTAATATTATTTTTATCAAGCAAGCTTTTTTTGTAATATTTTCCCATAAAATACATAAATATATGTGACAAAACAGTCCCACAAGCCATACCAGTTTACTATAATGTAGAAAACACAACAACAACAACAACAAAAATGCCGTTTTCAGATGTTTTGAAGTGGATGGATTCTCCTTTGCATACAGGCAGTTCTCTGAAGACGGATCTGTGTGAGATGGGGACCCTGAGTGTGAGCCCCAGTCAAATGTCCCACTTGTGCTCAGAGCCACTGTCAAGGCGGCATTTACATAGCGCTTGTTTTGAGTTTGATAAGACCTGATATGTCAGCCATAATAAGCTCTGTGGGGCGTGTGTACACTCTGCCCCTAATTGCCTTCATCATCGTCCCAATTGTCTGCTGACCAGTGGAGCAGGTCACCAATTAATGGGGACCGCAGTCAAACCCGCACCCAGTGCGGCACTGCAGACGAACGCATGCTTTTGCTTTTATGGTTTGTTCGGTAGGGCGTCTTACATTAATAGACAGGGTGTCATTAACAATGTTATAACACGCTATAATTAGCGCTCCCCCTGTTTCGTTTCTTTTAGTTTTTGTTCCACCGAATGACAGCGTGGATAATTGAAGAGAGCAGTTTTTTTTTTTTTTTGTCTGAGGTCCATCTACTGTACATATTTGGAAATACTGAGAGAGCTTAAATCTCTGGCTTAATTTAAAATCAAATGAAGGCGGATTAGGTGTGGGCTATAGAGTCATGCATTTTTCACATAATTAATTTAATCAATCTTCTTTTTAATGTGTTTGTGAATATGTAGTGCAGGATTAAATTTAACATCAAACAGCTATAAAATAGAGAAGATGCTTTTCATCGTCAAGGCCACTGCAAGCTTATGTCTGAACAGAATGATCAATATATTAATTGTTTTCCATACATTTGCACACACTCTTTCATTTTTTTATGTATTGGAAAAAATTTAACCCAGGGAATTGAATAACCCTGATTGGCAAATGTTTCATGTCCATGAAATTAATTCCTTAACCCTTGGAGTCAAAAAGTCACAACAAAAGAAAAATGTTGTATGTTTTTAAATATGTGCCAACAGTTACATAGTATTAACTTTAACACTATTATCCTCATTTATAAATAATACCTTGAAGCACACTGTGTATCATTGTGTTTAATCAATGTACATGTTATCTTTTGATAATAATATAATATGTATACCACTGTATAGAATCAAAGGCATATGCATAGGTATACACTTGCTGCTACTGTAGCCTATCCACTTAGAGGTTTGACACGTTGTGTGTTCAGAGATGATCTTCTGCATACCACTGTTATTTGTGTTACTTTAACCTTCCTGTCAGCTTCAACCAGCCCTTCTCCTCTGACCACTCTCATTGACATTATCTCATTAACTTCAACATTATTATCCTAATTTATCAAAAATAGTTTGAAGCACTCTTTGTATCATTGTGTTTAATTAATAGTCATGTTATCTGACTTGTGATAAAATATGTACACCAATGCATAGACACTGATTCAGATGAATATGCATAAATAAAATGCCCTTTATGCTTTCTTTGTGCAAAATACACTCACACGAGGCTTAAATGCCAAAGCCTCTCATTTCTGAAAAGTAAGTTGTAATTTATGGTTAAGGTTACTCTTCAAGAATATAAAGAATTGTTTTGAACTTTGGAAACCCCTGGCATCACATCAAAATAGAGTGTGACCATGATCAAAGCTGATACTATAAAACATTCTGCGTCCTTTGGTGGACCATATGTCCTAAATAAAACAGCTGTATTCTTTAATGCAGAATGAATGCCATAACTTAAAAATTCATGACCTTTTCTTAACTCCAAAATGTTAAATGTAAGTCAAAACTTGTTTACAACCTACAAGGTTGTACTTGTATTCATTAGAATATGCATGTCAGAAGACATTTTACTTAGAATAGTTGTATTACCTTGTCTATTGTCATGGTCAAACCTATGGTTACTAATTTTCTATTTTTGTACAATGTCGAGGTATAGGTTTGTGCAAGCATTTTTCATTCATTAAAGGGATGGAAAATAAATATTACATTTTTTCATATCTTTAGAGTCATGATAAATCATAAATTATGTTAATGAAAAGGTCAGGATAATAAAAGACCACTGTTCCAGGAAGCAGGATTACTGCGGTATCCAGCTAACTTAGTTGAAAGTGAAATGAGGATGTATCCAAGTATTTCTGAGGTGTTACTATATTAACACTGTATAATCATGTCAATATGCTGTGGGAGATTCAAACAAGCAGATGGTAAACACGTTGCACTGTTGCCACGTCTGATTTCATTGGGTGGGTGACAATTGTTTGATACCAATTGTCGTAGGTTGTTGCTATGAAGCTTTTAATGGATCCTAAAGTTAGACTATCTGAAAGTAGTTAGCTAAAATTCCACAACACTGTTCCAAAACAATGGAACAGTGATATTTGCTGTTGACCAATGCCACATGCTTTTCAAGGGGTTAATGATGGGGCATCATGTTGGTGTCAGACTTGGGGGTCCAGCTTAACCAGGCTCGCCTGGTCTTGTTGATATAGCTACGTTGGTAGCTATCTAATGAATACAAGCAGTAAGATTGTTAGTTAGCTATGTTACTTTGCAAACATTATGCTTTATAAGCTAGCGATGAAGGAAAGCAAAATGGTGGACAAGTGTGTGCTCCATCCATTTCATGAGGGCCAAACTAAATAAATTAATATTTAAACATTAAATAAATTAGCTATCATTACATTCTAGATCTGTGATGAAGACTCAAAACAGTTCCTGGCTGTTAGCAGTAAACCAAACTGAAGCACGTTATAATGGCTATAATGCCTTTGTGGCAGACACATAATATTACAGTGTGACAAACAAACTAACAAACTGAACAGGGCTGATCCATAGTCTTCCCCCCGATTTAATTGGGAGGGGGACAATTAACATTAAAAGGACACTATGGATACATCCTTGTTAGCAAAGGTTTCTCAACAGTCTCCGATAACTAAGCACCCTTTTTTTTTGTGAAATTATATTATGAGTTAGATTTGTGTGGATTACATTCAAAGTACATATAAACAAGGAACGGAAAAAGTGTTCTCTGTTACGTAGAGGACAATGCTCGTTGCTGCTAGTTTGAATCCGGGCCTTAGGCATTCCCTCTCCTGTTCCGAACAAATCAGAAGATTAGCCTGCCCCTGTGCTTCTCGTTTCCTCCCGTAGAAGTAATTGATACAGTGCTGATCAGTCACACTGTCATAAAAATACAATGGATAATGGCCCGGTGCTGTCTTCTTTCTTGTTTTACAAGACATTGTACTGTCTGCAGGATGGTTATACGACCCCAGAAATGAAGACAGACCTGTTTCACTGGCAACTATATATTTATTCTTGCTCTTAATCCCATTTGTTCTGAAAAGAAAAATCCAGATCCAGAAAGATATATTTTGTGGATGGATATACCGCCTAGCAAAAAAAAGATTGATTCATAGACAGATATATGACCTGACTTCTGTCTCAATGTAGCCATGGTAACAATACTACCAAGTTGTTTTTAAGACTTCTATGTCAGAAAATACAATGTGGAGACCCTAGGCTTGTTCGTAAGCAGAAGAAGCCTAAGTCAAGATTAATTCAGAATGGTCTGCATATTGCCACAGTTCAGAAAAAAAAAGAAAAAAGTTGAAAGATATACTTACGTATTTTGGCAATTCTCCCAGCTGGGGATGGAGCATAGCTGTTGCATGGAGGTGTCAAGGGGCGGTGTTTTGAGTCAAACTGATAAGTTCCTGCAAGTGAACTGGCGACTGCAGAGAGGTCAAGTCAAGGGCACTGTTCAGAAAAAACAACTGCAATTAGAGGGATGACTCATACACGCTTACATAATTCAAGTGAAATTACACATCATAAACAGACTGTAAAAGTTTAAAGCACATGTGATTGCTAATAACGGCTCCAGGACTGATTTATTATCCCGAGTGTTAGGGCGTGTGACCTGTAAGTCATTTGACCTTCACTTAATGAATAATACATGGCAGTTACAAATTTAGACAAGCAGATGTTTTCAACTGTTCCTGCTTGATTAGCCCTGTAATGTTAACTGATGTAAAATGTGTTTATGTGTGCGTGTCTATACATTATATATAACAGCCATTGGAAAATTGCTGTTTCTTCTTGAAAATGTGTTGAGTTTTACTTGCTATGTCCATTTTATAATATATTGCTTGTAGTCAAATTTCTACGATGTACCATCTATCATTCTGCATATCCTTTAGTTAAAGGCCCAATCCATTACCCCAAGGTCTTCAAGAACTCCAATTGGTTGTGATGGCAAATGGGCTTTTAGAAATTACTTGAGCTTTACATGTGCATTTTGATATGCTAGCATATACAAGTTTGGACAGTCAAAAAAAACAACTTTCGGCTATTGTCGGATATTGTTGCTCTCGTTTGTATTAGATTGTTTTTATTGGCATTTTCAATTTAGGACATTGGGTAATGATCTATGCATGTATAAATATCTCCACACACGCATGAATAGCATTTCTGCTTCTCTACTGCAATTATAGTATTCTGTTAACATCCTTTTCCGAAAGTCAGCTGTTTTCCTAAGACTTTAAAGAAAATGGATTGCTTTCACTTAAACCACAATTTCAGCAAACACCTGGAATTATTTAGACCCAGCCAATTATTAATGTACCACACGATCCCATTTTGATGAATGAGTCTTTCCTTTTCTTTTTTCCCACAACAGTTTGAAGCCAGCGAGAGGCTGTTAGTGGGTTCAGTTTTCCTAATGATTACTGAACTGCTGTTTTACTTCAATTATGATACTTATTAACTGATGTTCTTGGCAATTATAGAGCACAGGCTGCCAGTTGAACATTCTGTTCTGCTGGGAAGGACTTGAATCCCAGAGCATCGTTGCTTATATTTTAATTGCAGTTTAATTTTTTTGTTTTCCTCAGATGATAGCAAGATGTTGCTGGCTTAATTAAACACAAATGGGCTGTTTGTGAGCTTCTCTCTATTCGTCTCTTTACAAAAGAGCCTGCCAAGCTTTAGGCTTCCAAGCACAAACATCATGAGGCAATATTTAAAGTAACTACACCACATTATAAAATGGCTTCCACAAGCCGTTTTTTGGCTGAATAATATAGCTGTGCAAAAACAGAACTGCACCTTAATTCATGCAATTTTATATTTGTATTTACAGTGGAACATTAATTTGGTCTGATTTATTTATTCAACTTCTACTTTCTATGAATATTCAATGAAGAAATTAAACTGCAAAAAAAAAGTGGCTAGCTGCATCCGTCCCAGCAATACATTTTAAATGCAGCCCAATACAAAGATAAGCGCTGAATATATGTGTTATATTTCCCCTTGTTTCTGCGTACAGGCGACACCGTGTTCCAAACACACAATGCATGTCGTGGCCTGAAGGAGATGTTAGTTTAAAGGTGATATGTTTGTTGTTTTTTTTCTCCCCTCCTGTTCTGAGGCTGAGTTGTTGATTCGCTGGATTTGAAGGGGGTGCCAAGCGAAAGTTCCCTCATTGAAGCTCGTGCTTACCCAACGCCTCTTTGTGGTTTTTAAAGGCTGTCAGGCTTGTCAGGCACGGTAAGAAAAAGTATATTGTTTCCAGCACTTGGATTCCTTTCCCTCTGACATCTGCCAGTCTGTAAAGATGATAAATTCTTGCCTCATTAGCCAGGGGTGTGGGATTACAGGCTGACAACACATTAATCACCAGCTTCTGTGGCAGGCAGACTAGCAATAGGCATTGTTAACAAAACTTTTCTAATATGTCACTCTCCTGTGTGACAGGCTGTAATCAATCATCCTGATTGACGGAGCCGATAGATTACACTATTTATACTTTGTGTAATGAAAGATAGCGTTTCCACCTATTGTCATCTCTGAGACAACGGTAGACCACCGTTGAATAGAAACATTTTTTTTTTTGAGAAAAAGGAGTAACAGAAGAGAAGCAGACCTTGGCTCGGCGCGGTGAACTTTTGAAAGCAAACAGTGTTTCGGTCCTTGAGGGTGCTCTCAATAGAGCGGGGGATGTATTGTTAACCTGCCGTTGCTCTAAGTAAATCTTCACAGTGCCTACAGTGTGCTACCGTGATTTCAAGTCGCTGTCGCTGTCAGGGCCATTGTCTGGTCGCGTATCGTGTTTCTCTACATGTATGTGAGGTAAATATTACACTGAGCATCTGCCAAAAGCAATAGTTAGAAAAAGGATCAGCAACCTAATGCCGCTATATTTTCCCCTGACTAAAATAAATCCATTTAATGCTCACGTATTTGTTTTTTGATGGTCCTCTGCACTATTGGAACTGACGAAAGAAACTGAATCTGTATGCCCTCACATGCACTTTGATCCCTGAAATCAAAAAATTTAAAAAATAAAATTCTTATAGAAATTATGGAAGTGCTTCTACTGTTTAAAGCTAGACGTTTGTGACAGAAGATAGAAATGACAAAATGGATGACTGTACTGTTGTTGCTGTGCCACTCAAACAGTCTGAAGCTGCTGGTAACTGCTTGCATACACACTCACTGACCGGGACGAGTAAACAACTGACACATCTTGTATGCCAAACAAGACCAAACTTTTCCTCAATGAAAATGATTTGAAATGATAAGTTATGCTTTTGATATGCACAAAAAAGAAAAAAAAAACTGGGGTCTGATATCATTGCATTTATTTTTGTTATTATGAATTTATTTCAATGTTTTGAATTGTCTGTCATATTTGACAGCTGGTAAACATCATGCACTGACTGGAAATGACTTAATCAGACAATTTCTTTTAAAAGAAAAAACCTGGTTATGTGCCCTCATAAACACAATCACAAATAACTGCCAGCAACCCCATCCCTGACCTGACATTGCTTTATAAGTATAGTAGAATACAGTGACATGCTCAATAGATTCTGTCAGTCTCCTGCATTCCCTGCCCACGGTGTCACTGCTGGAAACATATTGGTCAATTATGTTTGAAGCTGTCAACTGTGCAAGACACTATTATTTAGTGTGTATTGACTGTGCGTCATTAAGACACATTGTGATGCCAAATTACACAACGGAATGTTATTTATTTTTATGTGAAGCCATAACAACCTTCAGACTGTGTGGCCAGGCATCACGTTTTTGAAAAGCCCCCTCAATAAAAAAAAGACAACTCTGTAATTTCATTTCTAGTGTGCGCTAAAAGGGAACAAGATGTCCTATAATTTTGCAGTTCAGTGCTCAAAACAATACATTTTTCCCCTATCATTTAATGGTAAAATGCATCTGCATTTCATGATCCTAAAGGACTGGATGTTCTACTTGTGAACAAATTAAAGTGAAAGAATGGAATGGATGTTTGATCATGAGATTAAGTGTTTACATTGTCCAGCTGTCTGCCTTAGCCAAACCCTGTCTGCTGATCCTGGTATGATACTGAGTGTAGAAATAGCCATGCTCATTGTGATGCTTTGCAGTGACATATTTACAGACATATTCCATGAATAACGAACAATATGCTGTGAAGAGTTGTGTGTGCTGATGTACAGTAATAGAGTAGGGCAGTCGGAAAAGTAATCGATTCATTATTCCCCTATCCACAGTTAAATGAAACTCTGTGAATCCATCATGGATTAACTGCACTCTCTCAGCGTAATATGTCTTTTTCATAGGTTAAACGTTATGGATTAAAAATGAACTACAAAACAGGCAAAGAAACTTTGTGGAAAAAAAAAACAAACATGAATCCAAAGTTAATAATTGCACGAGTAGCAATAACAGTCGCAATATTACCGACCCAACTGTTAGCCTATAATGATGCTTGGACTATTGGATCTAGCAGCAGCTGTCTACACAACAGTGGATTATAGCATAACCATCACAACCTAGAGAAGAACAAATAACCAGACGAGCTGTCCTTTCTACAACTGCAGTAACATAAATGCAAACGCCGTTCCTCGTCCTTATCTTCTTTACTATAGTAGGCGAGGAATCCGAAAAGCTGTTTTTATTAAGCAGTAAAAATGCTAATTTAATCTTTTTGGCTTTCATTGCCAAGTCTGCACAAATCCAAGTATCATAAAACCCCCATAATGGTTATGCTATCTCTTATCTGGATTGGAAAACCACACTACAAGACCTATGGAGTAAGGATGAGGACCACTTCTCCATAACCTACAACTGAATATTACAGTTGTTGCATGTGTGCCTCTGCCTTTTAAGAACTATTAAACAATTTAACATGTTTGCCTTCCAATACAGTATGTGACAGGCCTTATTGTGAGAACAGTAATTCTGCTTGTACAAAGTACAGCCACTGTGATTTTAAATTGGCTCTTTGGCTACATTTGCATATTTAGCAAGTGTTGTCAGGATCTTAGGAAGGACTGTGGATGGATACTGTAGAGTAGTAAATTGACTTACTGTCAGGTATGCATAATTTGTCATGGTATTGACATTGCTAATTTCATTAGCAATTACATACATTAAACCCTTGACTTCCTTAAACAGGAAAAAGGTTATTGTGAAACTGGCTTTGAATGTCATTCAACTGATGTATTTGCTGTCAACCTAATCAAGATTAATAGAATATAAATATGGAAGTAGGTTTTCAGTAATTCTACTATGTCGGAAATGTGTATGTAACAATGCATAATTATTTCATTTCTACCTGTTTCTTTGGGCATTTGTGTTTACAACCTAGCTGTCAGACTATTGTAAATGGCCCAGGCCCACACAAAAACAACTTTGATATTCACAAGCATTCTGCTTCATTCTGAGGTCCAGCTCATCAGAAATTCAACAAAACCTCTATTTAGTCACTGTACACAATGCATGGACACAGCGGAATATGGGAGTTGGTGTAATAAAGTGTGATTAAAATATAACTTTATATAACTGTTTTTACATTCACTCAGATATGCAATTTATTCTCCCTGAAAAGCATGAATCCCTCAAATCCATGTTTTAGCTCAACTAAACTTAATATATAAAACTTGGAAGTATATCATGGTCTATTGTGGGATTTTAAAAGAAGTAAGTACAAAAATAAACCCTGCAGATGTAATGCTGCAGGGTTATGTACATTTAACAGATATTGACTTGTATACATTACCACATTTTCTTGTGCAGAACATGCTGCTGAAAACTAATTGCATTAGTCAATTAATCTTCAGATTTTCATTTTAAACCAGAGGACCGAACTAGATTGGGTTTTGCGACAATGTTGACTTTTATTTGAGACCAGTCGATTGGCTATTAAGAAGAGCCGTAGTAAATAAATAGGCTTTGCGGGCCTCGGGGGACTCCCTGCTATTGAGTGTGAGTGTGGGAGTTGTTAGGTCTCTCGGGCAGGTGGAATGGACGAGGATGAGAGGTTTAAACTTTAATCTCCCTGGAAAAAAAAAAGAGTTTAAGCATTTGGCCAGAATGATTAATGGGGAAACCTGATCAAGTAAAGCTCCTTCACGTCACTGGACATGATTAGTAGGTGACAGGGACTGTAACAACATCTCGCCATTTCTGTTTCTTCAGCCGCTTGGGCTCTTCTATAATTAATGTTCCCAAGGGCTATTTGTAGGTCAGGCAAGGAAAACCTGTCGGAACAGGCAAGGCTGATAACTTTAGCAGAAGAGCTTTCCTGTAAGCAGGAAGACGCCAGGGAAGGACTAGATGGACCGCTCTTTGATTTTTCTTTTTTTCTTTTCACCAAAGAGCAAAAATGTTGGGACGTTTAGGGATTAAATTCTCAAAATTGGTGCATTAAAGGTTTATGTTGTCAGAAGGTTTAAGGTGTGAGTGACATTCAAGGAAGCCTGGTCATATGTTCCACCTTTCAAAGAGCTCCCACATTAGGTAGTTATCAGTATTGAAGAGAGTATGGTAATGCAGGTTAACTACATCACAACATGTCAGAATCTATGCAATTCTTACCTGTTAAGCTGGATATCTACAGACATTCTCAGAACAAATGGAGAAATATCAATGAAATAAGAAATGGCCTGAAGGAAACTAACACTGAAATCATCTATCACAAATAGAGAAATATCAATTTAAGTAATAACCCTAAGGAAACTATACCACTCAAGTCGTCTATCTCTATATCACACTAAAGCCTGGAACTATTTCCTCCGCACAGTGGTTTTTCCTTAACTTTGAATCAAATTTTTATTTTGGGTGCACATTTCTTCAAATGTTTTGAAAAAAAATTGTATATTTTTTTTTGCATTACGCCAAACACTGTCTCGCGATGGCGTGTAACTCACGAGCATTTTTAATAAACCGGAACCTGGGCTCGGTCGCGTCTGAGTCCCAGGCCCGCGTAGCCGAGGGCTAGCGCAGCCTCATTAAGCAGCTGCTGGTGGGTCTCCGTGGCGCTCCGCTGCCCCGGCACTGCAGGTAGAAAAGAGTGCAGTTCCCAACAGCAGCGTCTGCGGCTTCCCGCTGCTCCGCTCTCCTCCCGGGTCCCGCGCGGGTCAGCCGGGTCAAGTGATACTCATGTTGCTTTCATTTCCCTCTCAGTGGAGGTCGGGGAGTGAGGCCGGCGTGGAGACGGATCTGTGGAACACTAGGAATTGCTTTGGGGTGAAATAAGAAACGGTGATGTGTAACTCGGCTCTGCTTTGGCCGTCTTCCGTTTCCACCCCTCGGTGGAGCTGCGTTTTGGGCTCAGAGTTGCGATCTCAAATTATGATTCAAAGCCCAGCAAATTGCCATTTGTGTCTCGGAGACAAAGCTGCGCACATTAAGCAGTTCCAACAGAGACTTAATTTACAAGTATTAAAATTGATTGAAAGGGGATCTTACCGTGAAAGCCCATTGAGACAACCTTCAAATGTTTGGCAGATGATCCCTGTAGAAAGGAACAGATTGGTAACATGTAAATGCATTTGTATTCCGGGGCTGGCGTGGTCAGTATTCCTGCTCAAAGACAAAGGGATATTAGATCATATTGACTTGAGGTGTTTTTAGCACAGTATACTGCTGTCATGTCCGGATCGTATAAATAACAATGGCAGTTGAAAAGGACAGATGACAGTTCTTCAGTATACATGACAGCTTAATCCTGATTACGCATATGTCAAATTCTCTGCATTCATTTACTTTGAATGAGAAATTCATTTATTTCCTAATGGAGTGAAGCATTATCCAAACTGAGTTTGGTTATTCCACAAATTAGGGGCCTGGTGATAAAACAATTTGCAGGGCCCTAACTCATCTGTTTTAATATCAGCATATCCAGAATAGAGTTATTTACAGTAGTTTTCTACATACTTCAGGGTGTTAAAAAAGGACTTCTTGGCCTTTGACATTAAATGCGTTTCCTTTTATATCACCACTTTGACCTTCAGGGAGCTGGTATTCAACAATCAACTGACAGATTTATAGTTTCACTAGCATGTATAGGGGTCTCATATCTTGAAGGGCTTGACACTGGTCGAGGGCACCCATAAACCTTTGTATTTTTATGTGAAAGTTGCACATCAGTAAATACCTAGATAACAGGAGGCTTGTACAGTTACTCTTATTTCAGGAACAACACTGCCACAACTCTGTGACAAAAATACATTCAGTGAGCACTTCATTAGGTATTTATTAGACTTATTTTTTAGACCTATTAAGTAGCAGTAGCCTGTCCACTTAGAGGTTTTACGGGTTGTTTGTTCAGAGATGCTCTTCTGAATACCACTGTTGTAATGTGTGGTTATTTGCATTATTGTCACCTTCCTGTCAGCTTCAACCAGTCTGGACCTCTCTCAATAACAAGCTTTTGCCCGCAGAACTGCTGCTCGCTGGATTTTTTTTGTTTTTCGCACCATTCTCTGCAAATTCTAGAGACATTTGTGTGTGAAAATTCCACGAGATCAGCAGTTTCTAAGATATTCAAACCAGTCTGGCACCAAAAAAAGTCACTGGAATCACAATTGTTTTTATCGCACGAATACGAATAATAATGTTCCTAATAAAGTGTAATAAAGAATATAGATTTTTGGACATTGTCAAGTAAGCATGTCAAGTAGGTATGAAAGAAAAGATCAGATTCACCATCCATGTTCCATTAGATAAGATAAGTATAAGCCATGTTACTTGTGTCATAAAGTGAGCTAGTTTTGCAGTTTTTAAAAGAACAATGGGCAAAAATATGATACCCAAATAACATGCTACAACATTATCACTCTGTCTGTGCAATGAGATGTCAAAAAGTCAATTCCAAATGCACACATTTCCAATGTTCTGCATGAAAATGTATTCAGTGATAATTATACTGTACTCAGTGCCTTTGCTAATTAATTAATCTTACTAGGAATATAAAAAATGCTATCATGTAGTGCTCAGCTCAAAAAAAATAATTGTAAGTTCTCTCCAGTAAATATCCTACATGGATGTCCATGGATGTCCATGGAAATAGTGGTATGCATTCTGTTGTTCTGAAAGTTGTGGATATTTTACTTTGTATGGGGAAGAGCCCAAGAAAAAAACACTGACAATTGGAAAAAATAGACTTTCGCTTGATTGTATATGGCTGCAAAGTGTCCCAAATCATTTTGTATTTTTCAAGATGTTTTACCCTCATGAATCTACCTTCTCTGCTCTAAAAAAAAAAGTGCCCTGCATAATTATTTCCACTAAAGCTCTCCTCATAATAGCAACTAAATCCATTCTACTCAATGTCCCAGACAGGTATTGATGGGAAGAATGGAGTCAGGTTACTGATATTAACCTACTTCTTTGACAGAGAGAAGTATTTGCCAAGCATGCAAGTCTTACTGCAGGCAAAAGACAAAGTATTACTGTTGGGGGGGGGACAGGGGGGTGAGTTCTAACCGATATTCAGAACGGATTTATTGGGTCATTTTGCAAATTCTCCTGACAGGCAACTGATGGAGTCTATTCACAGTCAGTGAAGTGCTCAGTTTCAAGTCATAAAATGCTAAGCCTAGATCACCCGATATAGGAGCAATGTAGGGCAGACAGTGGTGAGATAGTCATCGCATCCACTTGTTTGTCTCCAAATTGGCACCATCGATCACTGGATTTGTTTAAGGCAATTTGATAAGTGAAAGGCTTGCCATTCTATCCAGGCTGCCCTGGTTCCATCACACGCTGGATAATAGCAAGGAGGATTTGTAATTTATTCTTGACAATCTTAGTCTAAGTATCAACATTCCTTTGCTCCTGTCACCATTCATCAAATTTCAAGAGGATAGCAACACTTGTGCGTTCCAGACAAGGGAGTCATTTCGCATTTGACATTGTTCTTTTGTCTGTGACTGTCACTATCAGAGTCTGCTTGCCACCTGGCCATATATTTTACCGCGGAACGCAGAACATGCAAAAAGGGACCAAAAAAAACAAACAACTGTTCCGTTAACAAAACTTTTCTTAAAGTGCGATAAAACTAAATTCACCCCTTGGAATACCTTGTTAGCAAGCCTTCATTCAGTTTCTTAAAGTTAGGAAGGTGTTGTGTACAACGTGTTATCGTTTCCTGACATCTGTCACTGGAGTTTAGTCGCTCGTTGAGTCCCTCACAACTGCGAGACGTCCTTTTGTGTTGTGTAGCTGTTTGTTTTTGTGCCTGGGTCCCACCAGGCCCCTCCTGACGCTTCAGCCCCAGTCCAGCCCCTGTGTTCATCACAGGAGATATGGCAGCCTTTCTTCACTTTGCTGTTGAAATAAGAGCTTTCTCTTTCCTGTGGGGGAGAAAAATGACTGCTCTTCCTGTGACTTGAACAGCAGATCTGAAACTGCCAGATCAATCAGCTGCATTTGTTTGTGCTGCCTGCTTTCATGTGATACAGGGGGTTATGAATTGCACCTTAGAAAGGCAATACAATTTTAATTTATGAAAGTGTATTGTCTTTGCCCATACATTTCCTTGTCTTTGGGATTAGCTATTGTATATTCTCTGTGGCTAATGATTTGTTGGAATCTAGGCTGCAGTATATTTTGATGGCTATTTTTGATGTTTGGTTTGGTTTTCACAATGTGTTTTGTTCTCAGCAGCTGTGTGTCTGTAGAAGTCCTTTTTGTAAACAGAACTTGTGATAATACCATGGTTCCACTAGCTTAGCAGCATTGTTGATGCAATCGGGAGCCATACATCTCGTGTTAGATCAGATGGTTAAATTGTCAGAACAAGCAGCTAAACCATCCTAATTTCCAAATGCTCTTTTTGTGCCCCATGCTTAAGTATTTTGCTTTTAGCTCTGTTTGATTACAAACATTATTGGCATACAAAGATCTGTTTCAGAGGTAAAGCCTCAATGAACACTTGTGAACCCAGTAAATGCTATCCCTTTGTGCAAGACATGCAATCTCACTGAGAGGCTGTTGCACCTTCTACAATTGTGAGGTACCTCCTTTCAAAACCACATCATCATAATGTGTTGAATATTAGAAACACACATTAACGTCTGCTCTTGGTAATGTTTGCTGCTGTTGATATTCTATAGCTTTAGTGAGAGATTTTCTATAGCTTTAATAGCATCTGCTTCTTAATCCAGTTCAACCAGGTATGCTATTTGTCTCCTGGCCTGATTTAAGATTAATCTGCTCATTAAGTACTTGCTTGGAGGTACAGATATGTGTGTTCTTCAGTGCATCTTCAAAATGGATGACAAAGACTCCCCATTGGTAACCTTTCTCTTTATTAAAATTGTTGTCTTATATTACCAGAATTTTCCGAAAGGGTATTTTGCTGATCATTTCTAACTTTGTAAAATGTGCTTTATCTTTATCTCTTGGAAAATAAAATCATTTGGTTGTGGCACTAGTCTTGTTGCATATATTGTAGAACTCATTATACTCATCTTTTTGTGAATTCATTAAAATGATTGAATGCGATTTTCTTCAGCACTGTGGAGTTACAGTATATGGAGCATGACCTAGATTTTAAATGAAGTATCCCTGATATTTACCTCGAGTAAATGTGTCATAAACAGCCATGATTGGTGCTAGTATTTGTGAAATGTAAGAGAGGATAGTAGCTGTCAGTAAATTTCAACACGTCTGCTTTTTGTCCCTTTCAATGCAGAAAGCACTGAAAATAAGTAGTTCATCTTATCCTAAAATTTAGAGGAAGTTTGTATATCATCTGAAACGATTATGGGCTACACTCTTGTTATGCACTAATGCAAACACACCTATCTGTAAAATCATGAGAAACAGTAAGTGCCCTACTTTTTTAAATATAGTTTTTCATGGAAAAACCAACTGACAAATCGGTAACTTGTGGCCTGTGGAATGTGACGTACTCCATTGCAAATGGAAGCACAGCACAGCACAGCCGAAATAAAATCAGTGCGTGGATTCCCTGAAGAGGATGTATGCTGTGATGGAACACACTTTTACAGATGTGATAAAGCATTACAATGTGGTGAAATATAAAAATTGATAACATTGTTCAAAGAAGGCCATGAAAGTGCCAAGAATGTTGTATACTTCTATTCATGTTCTCTCCAGTAGACGCAGATAAATAAGTGGTGTAGGATACTGTATATTATATTACGTGTTGTGTGACTTCTAGCAGGTTCATAGCAGATTCTATTATGACTCCTTGTTTGGGCTTACACCCTAAGATATGCGTGAGTCACCCTTGTTATGGAATTACGGGTGGTCTCTGTCTGCCAGGCCTAGCAGCTGCTTTCTCGGGGTCTGGACTGATTGAGTATTGGCTTCACAGGGCTCTAACCTAACATTAAAATTTTTCAGAAAAATTTAGGAGCACTCTAACATATCCCAATTAGTAGATGTGCTCCTAAATATTTTTTTCATCTAGCAGACATCAATTTTCAGGAGCTAATGATCCACAACTGGGACTACTGTGGAGCCCTGCTTCATATCGCGACACTTAGCATTAGCAATAATGCTAAAGACGGACGGACGTGTAGCTACCTCTCTCAAGATGCGGCTTTTTCAATTTAATGTTATCAATAGCAGCCTCAGTTTGAGGTGAGGGGGTGTGGGAGGGGATTCGGATGCTGGATGCGGGGTGGGGGCTGATGACTTGTGGGAAGGCACATCCACTCCCCGAGATTAAAAACCGTAACAGGCGGCAGGGAAGAGACTGCGGAGATAAGAAGGCGGGCAGGCCCGACTCGGTGAAAGCATTCCCACGACGGGCTGTATAAACATCTGTGTGAACGGGCCCTGTTTTACCTGTCACATCTGCGGCACTCTGTCTGTCTCCTGTTTATCTCTGCCCTGGTGTATAGCGCATGAGTGCGGAGGCGATCTGATCCCGGGTCTGGAGCCCGGGCGGATAGCGCATTCCCACTGTAGTGTGGCGCTCTGGGGCACCATCGCATCCAGCTCCTGGGAATCTCATACAAATAATGATTTTAACCTTCCGTGTTTCCATAAAGCGCTTACACACACACAAAAAAAAGAGCTTTCAGCTATCGCACCGCAAAACAAACTGTAAACTGCTCTTTGTATTGAAAGTAGCTGTTTTTAATTCCTTGCGGTGAGAGGCTAATTCGCGTCAGCCAGGATCCATACCTGCTCGACGGTAAACAAAGGATTTGACAGAGGAATACTGCCTTGAGATCCGTCAAGTTTGTTTCTTATTGACTTTTTTTGAGGTGGGGGTGGGGGAGGGGGAGTAGGATATATTATGGCTTCAAAAACTGATGTTTTTTCCTATTTCTCTCTTTCCCCCCTCCCCTCCTCCCTCCCTCCCTACCTCTCTCTCTCAGTCTCTCTCCCCCCTTGTGTGGATTGACCAGACCTCGACAGGAGAATCTGCAGAGTATCGGCAGGCTTTTGAAGTGTGAGACAGACAAGACAGAGCAACTGGAGGGAAAGCAAGAAAAAAAGAAAAAAAAAACAGGATCTGGGACTCCTCCCTGGCAGACGCTGGGTGGTCTACGGCTGTCCGTCCTGGACTGTCGCCTGCACCTCGGTCCTGTTTTTCATCCGTTCCTTCGGAATTTCTGTTTCCACGCGTGTCAGGGAGACAGACATTCAGAAAGGACATCATCCACCCCCCCACCACACCCCAACCCCCCACCCACAAAAAAGTACAAGACACACCACATTCAAGATTGTTGTTGTTGCGGCGGTGGTTGTTGTTCTGCCTTTAAAGCGGTAAGTTAAATACGGATCAGCTGTTGTACGTGGGACTCCGACAGCAGCTTTAATTCCTCGCTCCTCTCACCTAAAAAGGGACGTGCCTGTAGGGGGCACATCAGTTACCTGCTGACACGCAGAACGTGATTGATGAGCCGCCTCAGGCTCCGGAGTACACTTTGTCAGCTTCTCATAATTTATACATCTTATCTCTGTCAGAACAAAAGACAGAGCGCGGCGTATGGAAATGAAAACAGAGGCTGTTTAGGCTCCAGAGTGTAGAGTGAAGTGATAACTCTGATAGCTATCTTCCAGCTCCCTCGTCAGGCTGTAAATGTCTCCAGCCCATCCCAACACGCACATATTTTTGGCCACGTAGGTTCATCGCAGTGCTGAAAGAAGTCTTCAGCCAATGGCCCGAGACGTGAGAGGTTTCGAGTTACAGGGTAATTATGCTTCTCTACGCAACGGGCCTTCTGGTTATTTTATTCATGATCGGGGTGGTGAAATGTGCCGTTTTTGCACGAAACAATCTAAAACAATCTAAAAATTAAGAGCAAATAAAAAGTTTTATGACTTTCGGAAATAGTCTTCAAGTGAGGGATGCTATCATTTATTAAAAACGGGCTTTGCAATTGAACAACATACATGTATGATTAATGTCTGATTAATACTAATGCCCCCTTTCTCCTTTTACATGCACTAATGTACAGTATTCTCTGAACAATTTTTTATGCATCACTTGCATTAAACATACATCTGTTACCATTAACACTGCTAATCCTACTACTGCTTCTAATACAATAAAGAAGAACTTACAACATTGACTATAAAATACAAAATATTGGTGGTATCTCTTGGCTAGAAGCATGCATTATTGCTAAAGCCAAAGTAATGCTGCTCAATGAAAGAGACTGGGGAGTAATTAATGGCTGCTTCTTAGCCCTAGTAAATGCATAAACAGTTATTAACCCTTAAGCTAACGCAGAGGGACTGCTCAGTCCTCTGGGTGTTATGCTTGTTAAGGCTCTTAATGCTGGGAATGGTCGAGTCGAAGGGTGGGAATGGTTACAAATAAGTCCAGCAATTGTTCAAGAACAGCTTAGGTTTTAAAAGCCGTTTGAAGCACTTACGTGCTTTGTTTTGGTGTAACAAGTAGTGCCGTATCCATTTTTTAAGAACAAAAAGCACTTTTACACATGTACAAGGGCCCGAACAAGCTATCAGACCAACTCAGCCCTCTCTCTTTCAGGCAATTGTAATCTGGGTGTTTTGGTCTTAAAGTACCAGCAAGAAGCAGCAATAACATGAGATTCTCAAACAATGTTAGAGACCTGCCTTCAGTCAGGGCATAAAAACACGTCTTGGACATGAAATCTGTTTGTGAAAGATGCTCCTCATTCATCGAAAGTCTTCGGTGTTAAGATAACTGACAAATTTTTTGAAGCTGTTAGGTCTCATCTTTCTAAAAGCAAGGGTTGTCAATGTTGTGACACCCCCAGGCTAGCCTTAAAGAAGGGCGGCTGCCCCTTTCCCATCACACGGGAGCCACTGCTGTAGGTGACTGCGTGCCCACAGTGTGCCGGCCCCAGCTACGCGTGAAACGCTGTCCTCTGACGCAGCTCAGCTGGTGCACCGCTGAGTGAGAGGTAGGAGTAGCTGGCACTGTGTGCACCAGCGGAGACAGGTGCCCCTCTGGTGCTGTCCAAAATGACAGATCACAAGCAGAAATAAAGGTATTGCATGTCCCAGTGCATTCCGAGAGGCTGGTAGTTCCCCTATGGCAGGGAGGCCCGAGCCTGGTCCTGGAGATCTGGTCCTGTAGGTTTTCATTTCAACCCTAATTTGCCACACCTGATTCTTGTAATTAGCAGCTCGATGAGATCTCTCGCTGTTGAATGAGGTATGCTTTGTTAGGATTGGAGTGAACCTACAGGATGGTAGATAACCAGGAACATGTGAGACTTCTGTCAATTCCTATGTTAAAAGCAATTAACCACATTAGCATTACTTAAGTATCAGCTACGAGAGTTTTATGTTAAAATTCGAAATGAAATGAAACTGGCCTTCAATGAACTTTTGAAGGCCAGTGTCAAATTTGCAGGAATCTATTCTCTTAAATGAAATTACTTTTTGAAATTGAGTTTAAACTTAAAATTCAAGGGGTATCAGATACTTCACCCTATCAAAAACAGCTTATGACAAATTATGAAGGAATGCATAACTTCTGTAGCACCACTGAGAACGAACATTGCATTTCTTTTGAGGCATATCTTCATGAGTGTGAATGCAAGATGTTTCTGATATTACACAATGCTTCTCAGTTCTTCTCCATTGAAGAGATAAGATCAACAAATATTTTTTTAGGCAGTCTCCAGCATAGTCCAAGTGTTAGTAAACCGTTGACTGTGTAATAAGCCAGTGTCAAAGCCAAAGTGTTGGAACCCCTGGAGGGCCAAGCCACTGGTGTGGAAAGAGGATCCAATCAAATGACCTCAAGTTTCAAGTGTTGAAAGAACAAAATAAAGACATTTTGTTGATCAATAGATTTCAGCAATGCAGCTGGAGAATATGCCCACAGATGGGTCTACAAAACAGCATAGAGATGCAATCTGAAAGCCTTTCCTTGCTAGCTGTCTGTTGGCACGTATTCATTTTTGGATAGGTGCGGCATGCAGGCCTTTCTGTTCATATTAACCTAGATATAAGGAACAGACTGCTCTTGTAATGTTTCATCATCAGGCAATTTTGCTTCATAAGATCTGAGACCCCCCCACCCCTTCCTGCACATGAAATAGATGGTAATATGAAATGCATAAACATAAACACCCTTGAAACAAGTGAAATTATTTATGAAAAATGAGAAGCTGTTAATAATATTGGCTTCCTTTATCCCATTGTAGAAGACATTAAATATGAGTAAATACCACAGACAAGGCAACAAAAGATGGTAACAATATTTACAATATTTTCAGTCAGTTATAGATGTATCCCACCAAAAGTTCACTGGAGAGAGATAGACAGATAACCTGTGTTACAGGCCTTCCTCATCAATGGTACTAATTTAAAGCTTAGTTTGAATAATTATATTTTCAAATCCACTAAAAAAAAAATCACTGGGATAGAACTCGCTTTTCACCACAAGAGTTTATTACACAGAAATCAATTCAAGTCCTTATAGTCCAGGAGTGAGGTCACTTGGAGCACCTCTACCTTTGTTTACATGTATCTAGGCTTCACTACAGCTTCAACCAGAATCTGTCATGAGGTAAAGAAACAGAGTTGCAAAAATACTCACTTTTCCCAGTAGGGCCTTGGATTTGGGGATAGGAGGCTGCAGGGACTGCAACCAATCAAGCAAGAACAAGCAAAAGCAAAACCTAACCAAACTCTGGGGCTGTACCTTCTCATTGTATGTATAAAACAATGATTTATTCTGAACATTTACTCTTCACATTAAGACTTACAGACCATGAAGGCAAATACATTTTTGAGTAAAATCCAATGAAACCGAATAGCTACATTAACTTATCCACAAATGCAACTAGCCTCCAAATAACATAAAACTGTTGCTAACTCGTCATCTTACATTTTAAACTTTTCGAGCTCTATTTTAAAACTGACATTGCGACATACAAATCATGAAAGCCAAGAGATTAAAGTGGTCACGATGTGTGACTGTGCCAAACAATGGGACAGGGTCGCAGGGGGGCTGGAGCCTATCCCAGCATACATTGGGCGAAAGGCAGGAATACACCCTGGACACCCTGGTCGCCAGTCCATCGCAGGGCACACACACCATTCACTCACACACTCATACCTATGGGCAATTTAGACTCTCCAATCAGCCTAACCTGCATGTCTTTGGACTGTGGGAGGAAACCAGAGTACCCGGAGGAAACCCACGCAACCACGGGGAGAACATGCAAACTCCACACAGAGAGGCCCCGCCGACGGGGATTAGAACCCAGGACCTCCTTGCTGTGAGGCGGCAGTGCAACCCAGTGCACCATCCGTGCCGCCATGACATACAGATTATGAAAGCCAATATATTGTTCAGAATTAAGATGAAAGCCTAAAACTGCCAAAAATGAACCTTTTTACATTTTACATTTTGGTCATGCATTCATAATTGTGTAGCTGAGCTCCATAAGTCTTATATTACAAAGTTTTTTTTTTTTTCTCTACAATTTTAGATTTCTATTCAAACGACTCACACATGGTTAAAGCACTGATTTTCAGCTTTTATTATTATTATTATATATTTTGGTTTCACCATGTAGAAATGACAACACTTTCTATACACAGCCCACCCCCCTCCCCCCCATTTCAGGGCACCATAATATTTGGGACAAATGGCTTCACATGTGTTTCGGATTAGTCAGGTATGTGCAATCACTTCCTTAGTGCAGGTATAAGAGAGCTTTCAGTATCTAGTGTTAATCATAGGCTTTTGGTTGCCTTTGGAGTCTATTATTTGCATTTGTCAGCATGAGGGCCTTTCAAAAGTGTTCCAGTAAGTATCCTGAAGCAGGTTTTTCCCAACAATGATGTGCATGGATGCTTTTTTAAACATACCACCATTTCTTTTATAAAAAGTGTAGATTGTGTCAAACAAGCAGCTACGTGCTGCTAGTAATGATGAATGTGTGAATATCGCCCTAGGAAATGACTGACTTCAGCGCCGATGATGTGATTCTGACCGAGGCCGGTGCCAGATGCTAAACTGCATTTTGTACCGAGGACGGCAAATGACCGTCCTCTTAGAGAGAGTCTTAAAAGAAGAAAAATATAGTGTTGAGAAGTGGGAAGGACGACTCAAAGATGACCATCAGCAGGGCTGAGCTGTTTGGCAGCAAGCAGCTGCCATGGAATAATTGGGGAGAAAACATATATGGGAGCAAATAGCCCCCTGTCAGGAGCATTAAAAGGGCTGGCTATGGTGTTTGAAAGAGCTGGCAGAGAGAAAATTGGAGGGCAAGTAAAAAGCAGATCTCATGAAAACGAGGTGCAAGGCAGCTGCGTTTGAAAAGACGTCGAATCTTCAGACACGGGATGCAGAGCGCTGTCCAAAAAAATAATAAAATAAAGGCACGGTTGTCCGCACAACCAAATAAATAAATAAAAAACACTAAACCTAATGAGTTGTTTTAGTTTCTTTCTCTTTTGAAAAGCACATTCAGGCTGTACTTGACTGATGTTACATCATCGGCCTTAAACAAAGAAGAGCAGTCTTCTATTCATGAGGACAAACGAAACGAAAACTGCTTCTTTGTAGGCTTGTCATTGCTTCTCTAAATACACTGGAAGGCCAATATTAAGGTCACAGTGTTTGCCTCCGAGGGAATGATCTATTTGCAACAAGGATATACAGATACGTTTATGTAAGAGTTTTCATTGTAAACCAGAATAACATTTTTAAAACAAACCTCGACTCACAAGCTGTTTACTTGTGTTTGAGGAATACTTTAAAAAGGTTTGCATCGGCTTGTGGCTTTTAACTATTTTTTATTTTATGTGATTTTTTTTTCTCCCCTTGCAGTAAGGCCGCAAGATGTCATGTATAAACCAGTTTACACTCGCATGCAAATTCACTTGCATGGGAGACTGTTATTTAGCATGACTGTGGCATTTATTTAATCATTTTTGGTCTCTCAACCTCAATTTATACATTTGCGTCAGGAGCAAATTCATAAACCTTTGACATATGGACATTAAACTATGAATACTCACAGCTCACATAAAGTATAATTGCAAGCTACATTATTCAACGCATTTCCTGTTCTGGAAGAAAAAAAGAAACACTAAAAACGTATGGGGTCCTTCCCATGATCCTTGTCTTGTGTTAAATAAGCCCTGTGGAGAAACCCCTGTTGTGATCTTACAGTCCCTCCGGCCCTGTCTTTCTTTAGCCACAAAATAACTTTAAAAACAAGTCAATGTTGGCATTTTTTCCTCCTCAATGGAGTATTGTAAGCTCCTGTTAAAATTATTTGGGGATCTTTTCTCTCCGCTCGCCTTTCTCACACTTCTTCTCCCCGTGTCAGAGAAGAATGTGCATTTTCCGAAGTAATGTGCGTCTCCACACCGCCTGACCCCTTTCAGTCCAGCATGTCAAAATGTTAATGAAGAACTGAAAAATGCCCCAGGCTAAATAATGTCTTCACGAGCTGTCTGTTAAATTTATTTATTTATTTTGTTTGTTTGCCACTTTCTTCAATTATATTCCTGGACAGAGCTTGTCTTGTATTAGCAGGCAGCTGTGCGGGCGGCCATTGTCTTTGTTCAGATTGCTTCTTTAGCTCAGGCCCTGCTCTCATTAATCATCCCTTCAACTATTTATAACGGTGGCAAGTATAGCTAACACACTTAACGCTTGCCTTTGTCACCGTGGCACCCTGTTTCGAAGGCAGGAGGGAGCCTAATTATTAACTGTTAAGATGACAGTCAATGCTGTTCCATAAAAAAAGGATACTGACAGTCAAATGTAGAAGAAGGGCAAAATGGTCACCGATTTTACACTGACCCATTTTCACTCAACCGCCAACTTTCTTTTTCAATATGTATCTTACCATAAGCAAGAGAATAAAACATAATACTGATGCACAGGCATTGACTGTTTCTTTTATTGTTAAATCATTTAACTGTTTATTTAATTGTTATGTCATTTTGACTTGAGTTTTTGTTTTACTGTTGTTCTGAATAGCTTGTTGTGAAACAAAAAATACATTTTTATTTTGGTTGCAAGGAAATATAGACACAAACCAAAAATATGGATATATATATAAAACTAAAGAAAAAGTGTTCTATGTTGAGTATGAATGCTATATTTTAACTTCACTATCATAATGCCCTTATCCGTCTCCTCCTGAATTTGGTGATTGTCACAGATAGTGAACTAAAGGAGCCATTGTGATGGACTTGTATAATGAAATCCTGCTCACAGAGAAAGATGGTTTTTCATTTCTTTACTGGTACAACGGCAGGAAAGTTTCAGGGTGGAATATAACTTGTTTTAAGCACACCAACCAGAGTGGATCAGACTTTAAATGAACATGAAATCCACAAAAGAATAAATTAAAATGTCAGCTGAACACAGAACCTACTCTTGCACCCAGATAAATAAGCCAAACAGGCATGCCTGGTTCAGTATAAATGGACTGTTATTTCTTAAAATGTAGGTCTCAGCCCTGGCATCTGTTAACATAAGCTATGCGAACGTAAACAAGGTTCATTATTCTCAGTGACACAAGCTGTGTAACAAAAATGAATGGGGATTTACACTGAATGAAGCCAAAACCCATTATGTCATCTCAAAGCTTATATTTTCCTTAAGCGGTGCCGCATAATGTTTCATTAAACCTTGGTGGCCACAGTGTTAGCAGCGAAGCAGAAACCTCCCTGTTATATGTTCTGTCATGTGACGATGACACCTCAGAGCTGTAGGAGCGGCCATGTTTGCCTCAGAAAAACATACTGCTCCTATATATAACAGATAGGTATTTTATAAAATATATTATTTTATAATTGTTTATTTTATTTTTTTCCCCAGTACTGCCCTTAGTAAATAACGCAAAGCATAAGGTTATTTAATATGTAAAAAATAAAAATAAATAGCAACTTTCTTGCTTTTGTGTATTCACTTGCAGTTTCTTTACAATAAATGTTATGAGAGACAAATTTATTCTACCATTCATTTTTTGTGTATGACCGTTTACTGCAATTAATGTCAAAACCGTGGCCTAATTCAGTCTAACTGCATTATAAACAGTGGTCCTTATGTTGAGGCAGTGAATTTAGAGTTACATTTTCAATACATTTCTGCAATTGCCAGAATCGGTTTTATGTATGGAACGATAAACATAACACTAAGTCCTACTTCAGAGATGGCCAGTGATTACATTAAATCCAGCCCTAAAACCTTTAAATATTAATGTTAAAAGGCAATGCCCAGATGCCTCACAAATAAGAAGAAAAGTGAAAGTGATGCTGCAGATTAAAATGTTAATTTCAATCCTATAATAATCACTGTTGTTGGAATAATCCTTATTTTTTACAACTCCCTTGTTCAGCTGAACATTGGGGCCATTAAAGCGATCACACAATCAACAGGGATCGCATGACAAGCCGAACCCAGACGGCGAGGCCCCTAATTGCCAAGCCGAAACGGAATGCGCCCGTTGTTGTCGGTTTGCGGTTTTAATCCCACGTTTTATTTCCCCGCTCGTTGGGCTCGGCTGCCGTTTCATGCTCTGGCAAAGCGGAGGAGGAAGGGCCCGATGACGGCTGTGCTTTCAGCGTGGAGCCGGCGGTTAAAAGCGCCCGCGCCCATGACATTTTCTGCACCTGAATGGCAGGTACATCAACATCTCCGTGTACCCATACCAGAGGGGAGACAGTGCGGACTTTGTTCTCTGCACGGCCCACTTGGGCGCCTTGGCAGCCCGTTGATGGACATTATCATTCTTAATGTCAGTAAATATGCCCACGCCAGACGGGAGATCTCTCTGCTTCCAGGGGTTGGAGGACTCATTTATCTCTCTGTGGCTTTGGCATGTTTCACAATCTGAGAACATGATGAATGGCAGGAGCACAAGTACAGAAGAATGTTAGTTTATTTGTCAAAAAACACACTCTGAAAAGCCTACACGTGTCTTCTCCACCCATACACTATGTGATTTTTCAATAAAACCTCAGCAACATATTATAACAAATAATATTTTTATTAAAAAAAACGTTTTCAAAATTTTACTTCAGCTTAAGGCAAACACATTGCGCAATCTAAGTCACCAAACACGTCTATGCTTCACATTCCTTTCTCCAAGTTAAGGCCAAAGTGCCAAGTGGTTAGATCTAAGAGCTGTGATAAGTCCTGAGTGTCTGGATGTCTTCAATCGTCTTAACGAACCATCTGCATCAAAAGACACGGACACAAATGGAAGTGTTTCTTGATTTGTGTAGGTCATTGTCACACAGAGTCAATACATGAATATTTTATTCCTATAGGGCCAGTTTTGCAGACCCAGATTAAGACAAATTTTCTATACAAAACTGGATTTAGTCTAGGACTAAAGCTTCCCTGCTGAAAAAACCAAGCTAAATCTTGGTTTTTAAACCACTAGTAGCTGGATGACCAGTTTAGACCAGCTGAATAGTCAACATGTTTTGACCAGCGCATGCTACGTTTTGAAACAGCAGGTAGCTGGTAATTTCAAGATGGCCACGCAGCAGCTGGCTTTTACACCAGGGTTAAGCTGTGTCTGTGAAACAGGCCCGTAAAGACGAACAGGAAGTTGAAAAAGTCCATTCGTATCCAGCTGAATACATATTAGTCCTGTGAAGGAGGCATTAGAGGAGCAGAATCCCTCTCGGTGGCGAAGGCAAGCCTAGAGCTACAGCGCGCAGTGTACACGAACAGCACCGCGGAACAAACACTTCTGCTGACTTCCTGTTGAAAAGGTTAAATACTCACTCATAACTCGCAGGCTCTGACAGTGACATGAGACAGCCGTCCTCACGCAAAACATGTTGTTAGGAGGCCAGGAGGCATACAGCTCCATGTTTTTGTTTTTGTTGTTGTTATATTCTCTTTTACAGTAAGAGGGAGGGAAGGTGAGTAAGACAGTGAGAGAGAGAAAGACAGAGACACTGCAGCAGAGGAGGCTATTTTGGTAGCAAGGTTATCGCGTATGAAATTAACATCTTCATCAGCGGCCGGGATGTGCTGAGAGCAGAGGCCAGGCCGTAATTGAAAAGCATGTGGCGCTGTCAGCAGGTGACGGCAGACACACTCACCTGACTGACAGAGCGGGCAGAGGGCACGGAGACAAGGGGGCCTCTCTCCCGCCACTACCCGCCAGCGGAGTGATGAGCCCGCCGGAGCTCTGTCTGCAAATTATCAGGAGGGGCAGGAGATGAGACGGAGGCCAGGGGAGAGAGGGGGAGAGAGAGAGAGAGAGAGAGAGAGAGAGGGCTGCCAGACACCGTGCCACGCTCAACAAATTTCTTTCAGCACTTACTGTTCCACCATGCAAAGCCCCCTCGCTATTAAGCTGACAGAACGGCTCATATCCTGCACGGGGATGATAGATATGTCATATCTCTGGAAAACTTGTTTGTCTTGCGCAGGTGTACGAGCCTCCTCCCTGGGAGCAGACAGCGCACATGACACTTTTCGACACACTCCCCGATAGTGATTTGGCATGCTGGCGGTATCAAAGGGGAAATCTTTCACATGCAATTATGGCAGAAAATAAAGGTGATGAGGTGCGTTGTACACAGGGAGCCCGAGGATCAAAGAGCTTTAATGAAAGCTGATTACAATAAAAAGGCCGGTTTTAACTCTGGGAATTCCAGTTCAGCGCAGGTCATTGTTCCACACTGAAGAATAGCAGGAGTGGATGCAGTTTTTTTTATGAAGATGCAGGCCTGGACTCAATGCCATATTTGAATTTATAAATATAGTGAACGAACCCCTTGTTATGATTGGTTATATTTTGAAAAGGTAAACCGTTAATACTGTCATAGGTAAACACCGCAGTATCATTGGTAAGTGGGGTTGACATATAAATAGGTGAAAATATTATTTTTTTCTGGGAGTGTGTCATCCAACAAGAACCATACAGTGATAAAACTTCCACCACCAAGTGGGTTTACTTCAGTGTGAGAGTCTGTGAGTTTATGTCAATAGACCTTCTATTCTAGTTGGCTGCTTGTCCGTGTATCCTTCATTTTAACCTGTATGTCCCAAGGAGGTTTCACTTGTTCTTCACACAATGTAAGGGAAAAGGGAAAGTAGCACTCATTTAATCCTGCCAAATTAGACAACAGCCCACAGTGTGTGTATTTGTGTTTTGTTGTGTTCTCCCAAAACATTTTCTGTGCAAGGACTGGTGACTTACAGGCATAATGAATCAAAAGTACTTCTACTTTATTCCACGTCTTCAGAGAATAAATGTTTGTTGTTGGACTAATCTGTAAACAATCACAAGTTTTATGGGACCCTGGTGAATTACAGAAATTGGCCTATTTTTCAAAGGCTAATGCTTGATAGTATTGACAAAATGTACTTGAAATATACTATCGTGGTATTACTTATCCAAAACTTAAAATTGCCTGAAACAGGTTTCAGGGGAGCCAGCATGCAGCACATTAATGATGTTACTATGGACACCATTTTAAAATGTTACCAGCATCTGTTGAAATAAACACTAAACACTGTATAGACGGTCCTGGGAGAGCATTCATTAAAAGAGGCATGGCTGACTTGCTCATGCCGCATCTATTCTGACCCAGGCTTTGAGCACAGGCCCCGTGGCACAGCCTACCCCGCTGGGCCTGCTCCCCCAGGTCTGCACAACCAGCCTAGTACCCCACTGTTACAGTTCGGCTGGTGCCTGGTCTCTCGTCGCCAGTGTGTCACAAATACGTATGATTGGTCTCCCAGTGGGCGTTAAGGGAACTCCACACAGGTCGGTTTCAAGAGGAGATCAGTAACAGTAAGACAGGTAACCTGTTCTATCCACCTGAAAACAGCGGTCTGAACGCAGGGTCACAAACCACAAACACCCCCAAAAAAGGTAATGTGGGATTCACAAGGCACTTCCCAATGGATCTAAAATGCAGATAAGGACCATTCTTCACTAAATGTGCCAAATATATACTGTATTTGTATACAGTTTAATATACCCAGCAACATCAGTAGAGTTTACACCGTACTTGTATAATTTTCAATTTGCATATGGATTTCTGGAATGTCGGTGCAAAAACAGGAAGGGGATTGTGTACAGTAAAGGCGATTAAGTATTCAAATGAATTCTCATGGTCTGTTCTCATTACACAGTACTAATAACTAGTAAAAATCAAAAAAGAACTTCAGAAGGCTGGGGTAATCCAGTGAAAAGTAGGCTCATGGGCAGGATTTGAGAAATATCTTTGGCAGTCGTTCAGTTCATTAACTTAAGTGGTTTGCACACTAAATATGTCCTTGTACAGGACACCATCACAAACATACATTGTTACACATCCTTTTTCTCCATAAAACGAATGTCTATCTCCTTGGTAGCAGCTCACATTTGGAATCAATTCAATATGGTCCCACTTTGATAGCTACCAGTTTGTGTGTTCAGTTTACCATCATCTGTGGTCATTTGTGAGTTCCTTTCAGAACCGTTTGTCCCTTTTACAGAACTCACACCCAACTTGGCTTGATGTGGGAACCTACAACCATGGCCTGCAGCAGGGCCCCCCGTATCCAAATCTGGCCCTGGATTTCTTTCCTCTCAGGTAATTACCTGAACAATTAGCGTGATTGATTAGCCATTCAGGCTTCTCACCTGACTTCCAAGTAAAGGGAGGGTGTAAAACCAGCAGTTCTCAGTCTACAAGGACCTTAGCTGAGGAACAGGGGCCTACAGTATGTACAGTAACGCTAATACAATATGGAGATGTGGCGCTGGCTATACCAGCTGTCACTTCCACAATACAGTAGCATCATCAACAAATCAGACCGTGTGAGGATATTTTCAGCCACTAGTTTTGACAAAATACAAACCCTAAAATTGAGTTGGCAGCCATCAGCTCTACCTATAGTACTGAATGCCCTCTGACACAGCACCAGCTCCACCAGTGATGCATGTCTTTGATGCATCCAGAGGATATGGATGTTTTATTTTATTTTTTTTACTTCTTTTTTCTTTCTTAAGCTGCTTTGATGTGCAAACCACACAATAGAGATAATAATTCCACTGGTCTGTTGACTTAATCTAATCAACACAATGGCATTATGGGAAGCCGGTTTTTAAAAAGTTTTTGTTTTCTTTTAAAATATACAGTATATACTTACTTTGAAGTTCTGGGTCAAATACATATTTAACATATTCAAAAACTTTTTATATGTAAAGTGCAACTTGTAATTTGTTTGTCTTTGAATTTTGAGGGGGGAAAAGCGTTGACCTGCTCTTGACTGACCGATGTGTTGAAAGAGTACTCTGAGATGACTGACGTACGGAAATAAAGACAAATGATAATAATTTGATGTTTGTGATATGGAAGTGCACTGAATTGCGCAAAATGATCTCCTTGTCAAGCTTTCAATGGGGGTAAGAGGGTGGTTTGTTTCATAACGCATGCCACACACACACACACACACACACACACACACACACACACACACCAATTCAGAACTGTCAACAGACATTAGCAGGCCTTTTTGAGAATGCAAGCCTTAATATAAGGGCTGGGGTACCTGAAGGAAGGCTTGAGCGTTCAAGAGGATCGGTGCAGCCATTACGGGATGTCAGAAAATGTGACTAATTGGTAATGATTAGGGCTCTCTAAAAGCCCAACCAGTACTTTTTTATTTTTTATAGAGCGTAATTGTTCTGCAGAATCTAGGCCGGCGCTTGGCTTTGATCTGTATGAAGAGATCAGTAAAAAGAGGCTTTATTGGCCACTCTGCCCCACGCCACACAAACTGTAGGAGGCTCAGCTCCCCCCTTCAGGAGTACTTACAGGCTGTTGTTGTGAATAATTCTTTGTGGATTATGAGCTACTCAGAGGTCACCTACCGGCTTTATTTTCACAAGGGTCCGATTGACTGGAACTGGCCACCCCTCCCGACGCAGGTGTGAAAACGGACCGCGAGGTGTGGTGTTTCGGTCGTTTTTTCATTCTCCCTCAGTTCTGACGTTGGAACAGCGGTGTCTGTTATACAAAACTGCGCCATGTTTACAAACCACTCGTCCATCCATTTTGAGTAACCGCAAGTCCCCTCAGGAGGTGGCAAGGCCCCAGACCTGAACCGAGCAGTGACACCACACCCTGGACACAAGGCTAATCCATCACGCCGCACACAGATGGGGAGGGTTCTCAAATGCCAATTAACCTTGACGCCATGTTTCTGGACTGAAGGAGAAGAGTGGAGTATGTGAGAAAGACCTATGACAACACAAAAGGACAGACCGTACGTGTGAAGCCTGCCTTCCTGCTGCGCCTGCAATATTTTAAAAATAATAAAGTTTAAATATTTTAAAAATAGTATAATTTTAATGCAAATACACGGATGTACAAACAGCTTATCAGCAGCCTGTAGCCGAATAGCTAAGGTAATAGACCCGGAAGGTTGATAGTTCAAGCCCCAGTGCAGCCACGATAAGATCTGCACAGCTGTTAGGCTGCATAGGCTAATGCCCTTGAGCAAGGCCCTTAACTCCACATTGCTCCCCGGCTTAGTCTAATCAACTGTAAGTCGCTTTTGATAAAAGTGAGAGCTAAATAACAAATTATTACTATGCCAGGTCAAGTGATAGTTAAGTCCCTCATTTAGGGAAAAAAAATGGTTTTGTTGGCCATAGTTAAAATCCCTCAGACAATGTGTAGCTCAGCAACTTCTCTCTCTTTTCTCTCTCTCCCTCTCCCTCATGCTCCTATATCTAGGTCAGAATCATCATCTCTGTGGGTCACTTTTCATGATGATGCAGTTTCCGCTTACAGAACAGAAGTAAGGAAACCGTGTCAGCTGTGGGAATAGCAGGCCTGGGTTTATAGGCTCATGGGGACATTTCTGGAAGCTTCTCTTTACCTAAACCACAGGTCCAATGTGTGAATCTCATTAAACAGTAATCAAAGCTCTGCCTACACTAAAATATCTAACAGGGACTGAAATGTACTCTTCTAAGTTGATTTACCAATTTGATATTCATTAATAAGCATTCAGATGGAACTCTGCATAAGAAATACATTATTACAGACATTATAACCATACATACATTGCTATACAATCAGCTACCATTTTCTCACCAGTTTATGTCACAGAACCAATAGTCATTGAGTGCAAGCAAAATTGGTATACTACATATATAGTCAATCATTACGTTCCTCAACTATGAATGTATTTACAGAAAATTAGCTGTTTTATCATTGTGATGTCATTACACACAGTCAAATTAAAAGCTAAGCTGACATTGTCCAACTGAGCTCATTTCGCATGGAAACGAGGGTTAGGGTGATGAAGTATTTTCACAAGATAACCCAAATGAACTTTTACTAACTTTGGTGCAGCTCAGCAAACTTTATAATCTTTCCTTTGAGGAGATAAACAGGTGTTTTCAGTCAGTGTCATATCACATCGCTGTCCTGTGCCGCTTAAAAGCATATCAAAGGATTTTTTTGGGAGCGTAAGGAGTAAACAGCCGGTTATTCCTTTGCCTTTATTGCAGCTGTATCTTCCCCTCATATAAAATGTTGAGTGGAATGCTTAGTGTCACTGTGAGGTCTGGATGGGATAAATATTTGGTTGGAGATAAGTCTGTGTTGGATGAGAGGACCCAGATGCTTTCATATTACTAACTGACATGTTATGTGACTGATAAAAGCTCACTGATGGCCACACTCCTAGTAACAGCGCTTAGTTCTACCACACACTGCACTGCACACAGATAAGATAAAGGCTGACGTGAAATTCTAATGATTTTTTATTTTTTTATTTTTTTGCAGCCTGGAATTTCCAATGTAAACATGTTTTTATTTATTGATTTATTTCTGTAAATGGGCTTCCTTTTTGTGATTTTAAAGTAGATATGACTTTACAAATAAGGAAATGTGCCCAGTACATCTTCTTCATGTCTAGTTTTTGGTTGAAGATTTTTTAAATTAACCTCACATATACAGTATGTACGACTCGAGAAAAACTGAAAAGCAAATTATGTTTTGTGTAATATGTTTTTCCATTTAATTTTTCTCATATATTTGTCAAAAAGTCAATGCAAATCCAATTATATTTAGCTTTTTCAATGAGCAATCGTTAAAAGTAAAAGCTGCATCATTTCTCCTGGAGGAGTACTGAGCAAGTATACAATGCCGTGAATTTCCTTGACGTTGTTTTTCTCCGCTGATATTCTCTGATATCAAGAGAGATACACGTTTTTCTTGACACAGGGGGGAGCGTGTCAACGAAAATATCATATTCATGCTTTTTTGTCTCCTCCTTTATTTAAAATGTATCACAGTATGACACATTGGTGCATGGTTCATTGAATGTGTAGTGAGGCATTTATCATGCAAATGTCATGGTCTTGTACTGACACCATTAAGGTGACATCATTATGCACACTGGCTCGGCCTGTCTTGCTATGAGAAGAATAGAATAAGTCCCATCTAAATTTGAAGCAAATTGTTTTAGGAACATTTTGTTGCAGTCCAATGACTTTCTGCTGTCCAGGTACGACAGATGAATAGGCCCGTCCAGTGTTTTTGTTTTACATAGGCTAATGCATAATTCATCAGATTTCTGCATTTGAATTTGGCTGAAGAATGATCACACACTCCATCCCGACGTGCTTTCAAGTGACGAACGTGAAGTTGTAGGGTCACCTTTCATATTTAAATTCTGCCTATCAGGCTTTGAATCTCGCAACAGCAGGACACCAGGCAAAATGTAAACACACACACAGATAGACATGCTTCGTATTTTTAATGTGTTCTCAACCAAATGTCCTTAGCTCAGTGTTTTTCCTAGTGCGAAATTTAGCACACTGCATGACTGTTCTGCCGCAAAAATGAGAACATCCTTGTAAAGTTTTTACTTCAGGGCCATTTCTCTAACATATAAAAAACAATGATAATACGCACGCACACGGACACATTCTGTATGCGAGTCAGAAAAAAGCTGGCATCCAGGTCACACGCTACTTTTGCTAGCATTTGGCAGACAGTATTTAACATGCGAGCCTGTATCTACTTCTGCCTGAGTGTCGGCCAATGGGACAATTAACCTAAAAGGCAGACCCCGGTGACTGTGTGACTGGGGGCTAGGCTTAAAGATATTCCGAGGCCGTTGCATTAAGGGTCGACTCGCAGCCGAGTTCAGGGAGGCCTGGGTCCACGAGCGCGCGCGGTTCACCTTTCAGACGACTGTAGATGGCGTGAGCGCTCACTGGGCCCTGCTGAAATTGTGATGCTTTCATCCATTTGACCTCCGCTACCCCGAGTCGCTACCGACAGAGCTGTCAGAAATGATAAATATCCGCTGACAACAGGCCCTGTTCCTCTGACTTTGGAATGATAGACTGTATTATGTCTCACTGGTTATCTGAAAAAAGATACTTTACAAAACTGTTTAATGGATGTCCTTCCATCTCAAAAAAGTGATAAGCATGTTTGAATTGAATTATTTTTTAAAGAAGTTATCAGTACACAAGACAGGTTGCTTTAAACCTTAACTGAAGGAGGTTCAAAGTCAGGTTAAAGCATTTGTTTCCACCTCTCATTGGGCCTGGCAGCAGGGACTAGGAAGGCCTATCGCAGTTCTATGCCCCAGGGAACACCATTTCCTAGGAGATCTTGTAGCACTTTACTCTAATGTCGAGATGTGTTGGTGGAGGATGCTGACAGAGGTGACTGTGGCCTCCATCTTGTCATGCCTCTTTGCAGTTTTCTTTTCTGTCCTCTCCTTTACTTCTTACAGTCTTTTAAAATTCATCATTCTATATTAGTTTGGACCATAATTGTGAAAATTATTCAATTCAAGAATATAATTTGGGGGTGGGGGGCTATTCAAATTGTCCACAATAGTGTGTAACAGTTGGATAATACTATTAGATTGGTGCTGCAATATTATGCAATTACAAATCCTGAGATTTGTCTATTGCACTATTTAGTATATTGCACTATTTAGTAAATAGGTTCATAACAGAAAATAGTTTAATTAGAGTTCAGTTTCCCCCGGTTTGTTATTAAGCTCTTGTTGTTCAATAATAATGTGTTTCGTGCTAATAGGTATGTGCAACATGGTCCAATGATATTTTACAGCCCATTGATAAAATTACAGCTAGAGGCAACGCAGTGATAGACAGACAAAGGCCATGCACGAATTATCATAAACTATTAGCTTGTTTGCAAAGGGTTTTATGTTAATCTGTTCGTACTTAAGTACCCTGCTATTAACATATCAGGAGAAGCTGCCTCCCAGCAAAGGCATGCAAATGAAAAAGGCTGATTTAGGGGGAAAAATCCATTCAGACCAAATGCAGAGGAGGAGTTGCGTTCCTCCGAAGAGTACAGGAATTTCCCCTGCAAGATCAAGGGGGTGTGCTGCTTATGCTATCTCTCCTGGGCCATGAAACAGACACTGTTTCTCAGTACGCAACAATTATGTCATTCTAAATTGAGAGGTTAGCAATAGCTCTTATCAATTGTAACATCTAATATAATAGTTTACGTAACAGGCAAGCAAATGTAGACTGCTGGAAACGCTTTAAGGCAGATATTTTTGGGGACCACACACATTTAGTATATTAGTATAGTAATACAGTATGTTTCTGCATTATACTGTAATTAAAACTATCCACTGACTCAAAATACAAACATTTCCTTAAACTTTACCGCATTAGAACCTATTTAAACTGTAAGGTGCCTTTCATTATAAATGCCTGTATTTTTTTTTGGCCCCTTGTTTTCTCATTTGATATGAGACGAACGTACACCCTGTCCGTTAATATGCCATATGCTCCGTTTGGTCAAGGCCTTCATCTAACAGCCGCCGGAGATTTGTTTCCCTCCAAATGTCTGGCGTACACAGCATTGAAACGCCGGCTCTGATTTACACTCAGTGGCAAGGCTGAGGCGCCAAATGTGTTCACGGACCAAACACAGCAGATGCCTCTGTATTGGCATTCAGAGCTACAATGGGTGAAAGGGCTCACTTCCTCTTTAGTCGCAAACCCTCCCTCCTGCCACGGTGCTTCGAAAGATTGCTCTGCCGTGTAAATAATGTGTCAGCAAATAGCCCTTTGGTGGCCAAACAGGAAAATAAAACATTTTGGGATTTGGAGTTCTTTGTGTAAATAAGGCAGCTCTCCGGAGACCGGGCCGGACTGTGCCCAAACTTTGATGAACACTTCGCCTTTAAACTGAATTCCTGTGTGTCACTTCCCATAACTTACGGCACACAATTACAAAGCTACTGATACAATAAATTAGGTTGATTGGCAGAATTATACCCAGTGCTTCCTACACTCCCCAATGACGCACACTAGCTTAGTGCTGCTTGACAGTCAGTGTGATTTAGCACCAGGCCAGGGGGGCGAGGGAGGGATTGAAAGCATTCACAGAAAACCAAGGCCAGCACTGGCTCTTGGCCTAGTTTATAAAACTGGTCTTAATTCACCACAAATGTGTCACCATTAAAAGGGGGAAAGGCTCACGGATAACAAATAGTGTCTAATTTATTAGAGAAGAAGAAAGTGTTCCGAAAGCGTTGCGATGGGACTGTTTGACATAAGATTGTCATGGATAAAGCTAACTTGACCAGAGATGTGTTTTGTCCGTTGGAAGAGATGCATCTGCTCCAGGCTTGTCACTGGTAGAAGGATATAATATGAAAAACCAAACACAGAACTGTTGAGCCCCATGGTAATTTATCTCACTTCAGAGACTGATTCAAGAGCAAGTCTAACAAAGTGCACCAGGCTTAATCAGGGGACAGAGTTTGACTACTATAATTCATAAAATGAAATATAGATAAAATAGTTGTTGAAGTCTTTGGATTTCACTGTGGTGCATACATGCCATATGGAGTCTGCTAGCATACAAGAATGGGCCATTTAAATTAATTTGTTGAATTTATTTGGACACAGACTCCTAGGAATATGCACATTCATTAATCTCGTGAAATATTCTTGATTTGCTAGCAACTGATTGAAATGCAATGCTCAATCATGCACAGATGCCACACAAATTACGACTTTCTATTTAAGACAAATTAATATTATTATATTTCCCCCAACTATTTCAAACCATATGCGATTTTGGAGGCCATTTTGAAGATGTGTTGTTCAACACAGAAGTTGCACAGCACACGGTGTAGAACCTAGTGTTGATCAAGAGTGTCTCTTGGAACCTTTAAGTGGCTGATAAACGACTTTGATAAAATGAAAAAAAAACTCTCCTGTTCACAAGTCATGTAAGCCTTAACTTAGCTATTGAGTTCTCTAGTTCCCAATCTTGCAACTTTCCACTTGCAGGATCTCATGCTCAGTTACACGAGGCCATTTTGTCATCAGTACATAAAGGTATTCGTACACAGCCATAGTTACTGCTGTTAATGAGTAAAGGACTGTACATTTTTCAGACCCATTTTCTCTTGCAGTAACCTCTAGAAAGGTTTGCTACTGTCAACATTTGTTCCAAGTGGGGATGATTATGATCACTTTAATGTTGAAGTGGGCACTGTCCACAGTCAGTAAATTAGCATGGTCAAGGGCACATTGTAAAGTGTGGCCAAGGTTAATAACAGGAAAGCAGAAAGCCCTTGTCTGCAGTCTCATTTTGAGGCAAAGCCTGAAGCAAATGTAATAATCTATTTTACCTCTATCGCATGCAGCCATTAGTGAAATCTGTTCTATTGTGAACAAGCAAACAGCTCCCTTCAGTTTTTGAGGTGTGTGTGTGTGTGTGTGTGTGTGTGTGTGTGTAGGACACACAGACCCAAATATGCATACATACTACTGAGAGGAAGCAGTATGTAGTACCTATTATTAAAGTGAACCTGAATGAAAACAGCACAAAAAGGACCCATATAGATTTAAAGGCTGAATGCATGGAAAACAAGGGGGATAACAAGGATAAAAAAACAATCCAAAATGGGATGGTGAGTATAACACTATGGAACCCATTTGGTGTGTCAACATCAGTGGATGTATTCAGAGAGCAGATATTATGTTCATGTATGATCAGATGTCATGTTCATAATGTAAAATTGCATTAGCAATGGCAATATTTCAGCTCATATTTTACTACAATGGAATTTTCTTCTTCAATTAATGTCAGAGGCTTTGTAAAGAATTTTAAGATATTGAAAATCTAGCATTATTTCAGCTGAAATAAATGAACAAGCAAAAAATAGAAAAATTGGTGAATGGGGTATTTTCTTTGATGATGTGTTTGTAATAGATGAACTTCATTGTTTAAGCATCAATAAACCATATTCATTTGCTGCCTGCAGCCCCTGGCCTATCTGGGAGTTTGTAGGGAAGTTGAAGATTATTCATTAAACTGACCTGTGGTATATCCACAAACTGGAAAATTGCCTCACAGTTCTATTTAGTTTGCAGATGTGATCACAAGTAAATTTTTAACTTAATTAATCGCCCGTTTCTGTTGACAAGAAATTTATGTGGTAATAATTTGCTGGAAATAGATGCCGACTGTAGGAAATGAGATATCCATCATAGCCTGGTGTTCCACCAGCTGCACCACGGCTAATATGAAAGTATTTCAGCCTGCGACGACCCTGCTGTTTGTGCAGTCAAGATTATATATACCCACAATCCATTGCCTGGCTGAGAGGCACTCATGGAGGTCTATGATAACAAAGACTTGGTGATTTATGGCTCGCCGTGAAAGCAGAGCTTGATGAGATTAAACAATTTCATAGCACAAGTGTTTCTCAGGGCCTGATTTGTAGTTGCGAGCTGATAGTAAATCACATCTATACAGTACATCTGAGGGGGAGCTCGGCAAAGGAGTGCAATTACAGTTTAAGACAGCTACTTTTTATTTAATTTTTATCCCGGGTTTGTCCACTTTATTCTCCGGCTGACATGAAGGCACTCACCTTCATGAGTCCTTCTCTTTCCCAGAGCAGATGAGCCGGCTGTGAGCAACTTCCTGCTATCTTTCCTCTTCACCTTAAAAGCAAGCAAGCAAACAAGCAAGCAAGAAAAACAACAACAGCACATGACATTGTGTCTTTGTGCTTTTATGTTCAAACGTTTTAGTATTTTGAAGCTTTGTTTGATTTTCTTTATCATTCAGAAAGGAGCGAGCACGGCCATTGTGTGTGTTTTCACTCGACATAAGTCACGCATTACTGCTGACTGCACATCTTCAGCACTGTGTGGCTTGTGATTGCATATACTGCTGATGCAGAGGCTGGTTACATTCTGCAAGGGACTGGCCAAGGAACAAATGATGGCAGTTTGCATGGACATTTAAATGTTTATGCTTTAAATGATAACTGCTCGTCAGTATATGCCAGTATGATCTTAAACTTAAACGTAAATATTAAATAATCGGTGCAAATGACTCCCACCTCTTTCCTTTCCTCATGTTGTCATCTTGCATGCCTTCCAATGCCTATGAGAATAAAGAGAGTATCAAAGTGAGCACATAGTTACATGCTGTCTCACGTCTTGGTTTTGGTGTAAATGTTGACCTTTTCCATCTCAAAATGAGCCAAACTGTATTATTTACCAGTGTATTATGCAATATCATGATAAGAAAAAAAGTCATCTGAGTAAACACATTTCAGTGAAGCAGAAAGGGTTCCTAATAATTAGGCTATACTTGCTAGACGTTAATATGAACATGGGCCTCCTGGCCTTTCCAACCCAACTGATTGGAAGATCCCCCTAACGCTAGGCTATATACATACCTTTACTGTAAAAAAACCAGCAATATGAAGAGACTTAGCCAGTACAGCAATTATGGACCCTGGCGTAGTCTACCAGCCTCAAGAGTTATGTAGTCGGAGTATGAAGCCCCTCTTCCCCTTTGGTGAAGGAAGTGGACGGCAATGTGTGGGGACATGGTCTGTCTTATACAAACAATCCCAGAACTGGGTTCATAAGATATGTGGTGATCGGGCCATATAGCTGGTGAATGAGAAGGCCCTGTGATATGGATTGTGTCAGAATCATGCTCCTTTAACCAATGGGACACTGCTCTTGATTTGAAATCATTTTATATGACAGCTGTAAAAATATGCTTTAACATGGTCACTTGCCTTGGGAACATAGTGTTCCCTCTTTTTTTAACTGCATGTAGCAGTTCAGGGCTATAAGTTATGATTTACAGTACCAGTCGAAAGTTTGGACACACCTTGCCCTTTTCAGTTTTTTATGATTAATGACAAACTGAGGAAATAAGACATTAAACAATTAACATGTGAATTCACATACCTCAGACCCTTGATGACTAAAAACCATTTCATCCAGATACGTCTTCCATACTGTATCAGCATAATTTACAGCTGAATAAAGTCCCAACCCCCAATTCCCACAGTGTTCCAATTAAATGCAAAGTGGTTTTAGTATCGCTTGAGATTTGGTGATGTTGATAGATTTCATGGCATACAAATATATGCAACCAAATACAAAACATGACTTTTTAATTTGACTTCATATTAATTTGTCTCAAACATTGAAATGTAGAAAAAGTGTTGTAATTGCTACATGGTAAAAATGTATAAATGTATGAAAATACTCTTTACTAAAAGCTGAGAATCTTCGTATTGACCACATGTGAATGGTTTGATGAAACAGAGAAAATAAAACATTAATCAGAAAAATAACAAAAAAGGCTTCAAAATGTGTCCAAACTTTTGACTGGTACTGTAAATAATAATCAACCTTGATTTGCATTTTTGACACACAACCACATTTCTGACAGAATAAGCCAACGATAGCATGCCTAGATTAATTTTTTAGCATGTCTTGTGTGTATCTGTATACAGTGTTCTGTGTGATTGTGTTTGTGTATAAGTCTATCTGCATGGAGTACACTATCCATTCAAAGGAAAGCTCATTATTATTACTACTCTGTGTTTTCATGCTCTCTGTGTCACAATTAGTTTTCTTCTCTCCTCTGATCTCTTTCCACTGAAGCTGGAAGCTAGCTGAGAGAGAAGAAAGCGGTCGTATTTACAGGAAGGCTAAGTCGAATGTACACTTCAAAGGCCTGCATTCTGAGTTAAGCATTGCTAAGTAACCATCACATTTCACCTGTGTGAAGAACTAATATCCTTTAAAAGTTTGCATGGCACTTCAAAATCTTTGTGAGTCATCTTCAAATGCCTCACAGGATCTAATTGAGAGGGGTGGGGGTGAGGAGGAGGGTCTCCTAGACAACCCAGTGTGACAGTCATGTTCTGGGAACCCTCAGAAATTCAATATTCCAGTCAGGAAAACATTTCTGACATTATAATACTGTTTATAATTGGTTCAGAAGGCTTCACCATATGCCATAATTTTGAGTGTGTGTGTGCATGTGTGTGTGTATTATTATTTTTTTTTGTGCTCGCATATGTCTGCACTGGGTGATGTATATAACAAGCCATAATGCACAATTTTCTTTCCAAAATTGCAGACCTTTCCTCCTCAAAATGTCGATCTAGGACATACAGTTGTATTGTATGTACACCACTATGACTGTTTGATTGATTTTTTGCTGATTTTGATTGCTCTGAAGAAAAGCAACAAAGTTCTGGAATATTGTGATCGTTCTGGGTTATCTTGTTGCTGCACAAGAAACACACTTTTTCAGTGTCCTGGCCATTAATATAAGGGTAAAGTTTCTCACAAGTATTTCTGTTCAGAAAACACCTTGACAAGGAAAAATATCACTTAGGTGTCCTTTTTGGTGTCCTTTTTCACATTACATACAGTACATGCCCTTGCCTCCATAAACAATTTGGGCAGTATATTAATTAAATAAATATATATTCAGATTGTATAGTGCATTATACAACCCACTTTACAGAGTTAATGTACAATCTGTGTAAACGGGGAGGGGCTTTCCTGTATTCTGCTGAAGAAAGTAAGAACAGTTTTAAAAGACAATAAGAATGATATCAATAACAAGCACAAAACATAAAAAGTATAATGATTTCAATTCCAAAGCTATTTATAAAAAAAACAGAATGGTGTGTTGTGTTACACTTGAACTGGTATTCAAATTGTAGAGCACATCACTTTCAATGAACAACAGATGCAGGGGAAATACAAGATGGAGGTAACACATCTTGCAGAGAGCACTATAATGGGGAAACGGAAACAATGACAGGTGGCAGCTAAAATCACAACCCAAAATGTGTGCCCAATTTGTTGAACAATTTATGGGAAAAAAAAAACAACAATGTGAAATGTGTAAAGTTTTCAGTGAGTAATAAGGCACAAGATTTTCAGTGAGTGATAATGAGGGCAGTATGCATATGGTTTAATACAGCACATATTCAAAATGTTCAGTGTTAAATAAACTCTCACAGAATAAGTAATGGCCCTGCTCTGGTCCATATTGGACTCATGCAGTATGTACTCTGTCAAATGAACACTGGAGTACTTTTTACTCTGCAGTAACCCAACCCTGGGTAAAACAAAACCCATGACTGCCCAGTCTTCTAAGACAGCGTGCTATTATATTAAATATTTTCACATGAACAGTAGAATAAGGTATTAGTTTATGGGAAATTTACTAAATCATAGCCTTTGCACATAACAATGTTTTAAACTATTATGGTTTACAGTATAACAATATCCAGAAACTTGCTGGTATGAACAATTGTGCATTGCACATAGAAATTGCTTTCTCAACACTAAACTGCACACAGCACAAAATGGCTGTCCTCCAACTTGGCTCCACAAACCATACAAAAGCAGTTTAACTTGTGATCAACAATCATATGATCCCTTCGCTGAATACAAGCCGAGTCACGCAGGACTGGTGGATACGTGCTCAACATTGATATTTCTAGGTAAACATTACCGTTGTACTTAACTTGTCTTAACTCTGCAATGTGCATTGCTACAACATTTTCTGACCATAATAACATTAGGAAAGGGGCTATTTAATAAACTGTGGCAACAGAAATACATTATCACTACCCAGTAATGTACCATTAGTTTGACCAAAACTGTAAAGCATCCATTTTATAATCTTATTTATTTATTTATTTATCTATGATGGTCTGTTTTGCTGAATTTCATCATTTGCCTTTGATAGGATAATCCAATATATCTGTCATTTCCATGAATATACAATCCAAGAATATTGAGAACTTTAATTTAAAATGGTTAATGTTACATGTTATACAGATCTAACTGCTACCTGTACTTTCCAGATGCATGAAAACAGAAAATATCCCTGAGTGCTTTTAAGCCAAGAAAGGTTAATCGCTAACATTTTCATATTCGGCAAGAAAGTTGAACTTTTCAAAGAACAGATTGTAAGGCACTTACATATGTAAAATGTATTCTGCTTTTATGCATAGTTGTTTAGATTTCAAAAGTATTTCGCTTTGACTTCATGACCTCAAGCAATGCTAATCTTAAGAGAGTGGAACACTGAGGTGCCTTTCCTTACACACAGTATGGCAGACTCCTAGTGCAGAGCGATGTAAAGAACAGCCTGCTATGCACTCAAATGGCCTTAAGATAATAGTTAATAAATGAACTTAAAATAAAACATAATAACCAAAGAGGAGATGCAGTGCACACACACACACACACACACACACACACACACACACACACACACACACACACACACACTTTATTTGACACAATGAAATAATAACAGCGTTTCAAAATAAATGGTTCCTTGCCTTTTTGTATGCCATAATATACAGAAATAGTGTAGAAAGAAAACAATAGTTTTTTTTTTTTTCCAAAGCAACTGCTTTAAGCTACAAAATCCCCTCAAATTCCCAACCTCCCTTTACTGACGAGTTCTTACTTTCTCACTTTCCCCGATCTCCTTCTTAAAGGGGGGAAAAAGTCCTTCTTTAGGGGCTGATAAGTTGTAGGCTGACGCTTAGCAACAACATTCCTGTGCCTTAAGAAGCGGTAAGCCTCTGGCTGAGCCCTTTGATGTGGCTGTCAAAGCAGATTTATTTCGTTTTAGCACATTGTCTACTTGTCCAGATGTATAAGGAGATAAAAAGGAGTGGTGTTTACACTTTTTCCAGCTGTAATTAAATTGTGTTCCTTGATTAGTTGTGGCGCGATGTGAGGTGGGGTACACGGAAATCAGCTGGGGCGGTCGGCACAGCCACTTGTCAGACAAACACCTGATGTCACAGGAAAAGAAAAAAACGTCCTCACCAGCAGTCCATTCCGACCGGCGTTGTGCTGTTCCATTGCCATTGCTACGGTATGCCTCGGAGACTGGCAGCTGCAGTTAGACCCTTCCTTTCTGGCAAAGGATTGGATTTACTGGCATTCACGGAGATGGGGAAGAAAATACCGTTTTAAAGGATCTTTGCGTGAGGTATATTTCAAGAACGGATCGGTATTTCATTATGACAGTTAACAGAGAGATAATTTTCAGACGGCGGAGTCCCACTGAGGAGACCGCTGTCGCGGCATTCTCCACAAAGCCCATTATTATAGATTTCTTGTTCCCGAGCTTGTAAATTCTGCCGTATTATCATAAACTGTGGCGATAACTCACGGTGTATAAAGACAATAATGATCTGAGCACCCGGCATATGCCTTTAGGCCCGGCAAATTAAAACAATGCTCAGCATGATGGGTTGCCTCCCCTAGACACGTGTGTTAGCGTTGTAAATAGATTACGCTGCAGCACCCCCATCTGCTCAGAGCGGGAACGGGAGGCAGAAGGTAATCAGCGCCTTCCCAGAAGCCTGTGTACACTGACTTAATTTAATTAGCCGGATAAAAGCATCTGTCAGACCATTAACCTGCTTAGGGTTCTATCTAATGAAGGACATGTATCTGAATTTCAGAGGAAGAAAACCGTTTTTAAATTACCTTGGCTTAACCTGACTGTTTCTGTGGAAAACAACAGCCTAAAATTGCGCCAGACATTTGGTATAATGTGTTTATGTTCATGTGTGTAATTCAAAGGTTGCTTGCATCACGCCTTATTACGTGCAGGGCTGAGTAAATGTCAATACAACCTGTACTAGAAAGTGCTATTATTTTTCTCAAATGTTAAGTCACCATGCTTTAATTCTGTCAGCTATACAGTGCTATGCTCTGTACTGTGAGCTGACATTAAAGGACATAAACTGTCTTCTTAACCTCTTTCTTAAAACGGACAAAGACACATTTGAACGTAGTGCATATTAATGTGTGAGATTGCCTGTTTACAGTATGGTAGGTTTTGGCTTGCTTTGCCAAATCCAGTTTAAAATAGATAATTTTGTATGGGTACCAAACTTTCAGAGGGTGCTTCATAGAGTTCATTAGAGTAGCAATTCAACAGATACATCAAGAGCTACAATAATACACAAGAGTTTTTATTAATACACTTCCTGAGCACTTTATTAGGAACACCTGTACACCTGCTCATTCAGTGAATGTTCACATCAAACAGTATGGGGAACAAATGTGATCTAAGTGACTCTGACTGTGGAATGATTGTTGGCGCCGGACAGGGTGGTTTTAATATCTCAGAAACTGCTGATATCCTGGGATTTTCATGCACAACATTCTTTAGAGTTTGCAGAGAATGGTTTGAAAAACAAAAAACATCCAGTGAGCAGCAGTTCTGTGGACAGAAGGGCCAGATTGGTCAAAGCTGACAGGAAGGTCATAGTAAGGTCAAATAACCACACATTACAACAGTGGTATGCAGAAGAGCATCTCTGAACGCACGTGTCAAACCTCTAAGTGGATAGGCTACAGCAGCAGAAGACCAATATGTCTAAAAAATAAGTATAATAAATACCTAATAAAGTGCTCACTGAGTGGTTTGATCATAGTTGGATCAAAACCCATCATACTGTAAAATACCATAACTTTCAATTTGCATGAAGAAGCTGTATGGGAAATTGTGGAAAATATTTTCTGTAACATATTGGCAAACAAACTTTTTTCACACATTTGACAGATAAGTTTACAGTAAGATAAATTAAAACAAACTGAATGCCTACAAATCACGATTTTATCAGTCTTGTATCAGCCACAGGCTCCAGTAAAGCTATAACAGCAGACAGAGGTTAGTGAGCTAGCCAGCAGGCCTAGTTTCTTCCCTTCTGTGCCGAATTGTGAGTCGCTCTGTATAACAGCATCACCTAAATGCCTGAAATGTAAATGTGTGGTTCCACTGGTTTTTAAATGTAACTTAAGCACAATGCAGACCATGAGTGATATCATCCTTCACGGCAGCAATAGCAATATAACTGCCAATGTTGTCGTTAAGGTGGAGCATAACAAAATTACAGTTCAAACCTCTTGATCTCTAGTGACAAAAACGCCATGTTTGGGGCTGTGCATTTCACATAATAGATCAGTGCTAGCAAAGCTCCCGGTTGCCATATATCCCTGGATGTGTGTGCTTTTTTAAGATTTAGATCTTAGGCCTCATTTGAAAGTACCATGCACGCAAGTGAACAATAAAAGGGAGTGTAATGGAACGATACCCTTTGTCTAACTCACAATAGTCTTTCTGCCTGCGAAGAACGGCTCGGATCTTTATCCCGCTGCAGCTACTTTTATCAAGTGCCTCTACATGCACCGCAGTGACACTCTTATAGGGGAAGTTCAATATGTGCACACTCATCTCTTCTTTAAAAGAGAAAAACAATACTCGCTGAAGACTTTCCTCTTATCTGCCATCCTCTCTGATATTCTCTTTGAATTAAATGTAATAATTTTCTCCTGTGTTTGTCACTTGATGCTTTTGACACTCTCTCTTTCACAGTTCGTAGACCTGCATATTAAAATGGAATATGAAAGGGGAGCAAAATGCAAAGAAGAAAAAAAGAAAAAAAGAAATGAGTAATTCCTGCCTTTGCTGTGAAAAAGAAAGCGAAATGGTGAATGAGTGCCTGTGTGAAGCAAGCTCTTATCCGTTCCAGTGCATGGCCTATAAATGAGTCAATCCGGCCTGCTCAGAACCGACCCGGGCCTTTTGATTATGTTTGTGTAAAATCTTAAGGGCTATGATCAAAGCAGACCCTTGTCCACCACCAGGCCTTTTAAAGGAGCACTGATAACAGCTGGGTTTTACATTTAGGTTCTTCTTTAACCGGGGCTTTTTTGGAAGGATTCCCATTATCAATAGCCCCCTTTCTCATCTGTGGGACGGGTCATTGAGTAAAGTCTAAAGGGAGCGAGGCTGGGCGGAGGGAGGAAATGGGAGGGGTCTGGATTAATCTTCTGAGGGGAAAAGTGTTTGATCAGTGGAGAGGAGTGGGGGGATGAGAATCTCTGATGTTGACAGCGGGCGGGTTGGGGAGCAGCGTGTGATTGACGTCCCCGTGGATGTGGCTGGGGAGGGCTGGGGGTCCAGTAGTGTGCAGGCCTCTTCTGCCCGTGGGTGGTAGTGTTAATAATGTGGCAACTGCCAAGATTAATTGTAGACAAGCAGCAGGATTACGAGGGGCTTTGCGAGTCCGAAAAGGACATTGGTGGAGAAGCCCTCTGATCTATCAGGCTGAGAGGAAATTAGTCAGGGCAGACTGGGGCTGGCTTTAAAAGTCGTATTTAGGAAATTAAAGCCAAATGCCAAGAGGATATTGAAATAAGGAACAAGGAAACTGCTGACATTCTCAATAGGCAATATCCCTACCTCCATTTGTATGTGAACAAACAGTTACTGTATGTACTGGCTTTTTACATTTGCTTGGACAAATATAAACAAGCATGTACAATGTGACAGGCCGAAAAGCCTAGAAGGCAAACTCCAAAATTGTTATGAACTTTGAAATACTCTTGGTATTTCAGACAATGACAAATGTAGTTGTGTGAACAACAGCATGACAAAAATATGTACTTGAATTATTATTAATACTATATATTAATATTATTGCATTCCTTGATGATTTTGCATTACTAAATTACCTACATATCCTGAACTTCATCTCTTTAGTGTAACAAGCAGCAGTTTCACAAACTTAGCATTTAATTTATTTTTCATTCTATCTAGCGGACGCCACAAGCAACAATATATGTTGACAAAAACATAATATACAGTAATATATAAATCGTACCATATAATAACAAGCACGATCTAAAATTAATTCAGAATAGAAATGTATTTACATGATGCAATGGCGATGTTATACTTTCCTGCTCCTCCTTTGAAGACCGAAAAGAAACAAATGAAGTGGCATGTTTTTGCTCTTTGAAATCTTGAGTGGCCTCTTATCTTAGTAAGAACATGGCACGTCCAGCTGCTTCCATTGTTGTTGACTCCTCCTCTTTTCTGGCAGCTAATTATGCTAACTTTCCCAAAACACGTGGGAGGTCAGACCGGCGGTCGCAGGGAGGAGCGCGCCGGGAAGAGCAGGGGTCTCATGCCACCTGTTGGAGCCTCAGCACATAGCAGGCGTGTTAGAGGTGTCACTCTCAGCCGCGGAACCTTCCGGTGACCTCTAATCCAGTCCACAGCTCCACAGAAGCTAGGCCCTGAACCTCGGGGCGGCGGATTACCCCAGCCTGGGCTGCCCCGCTTTCCTCTGCAGCGCAATGAAAGCCGTCTCTGTACACAGAGTGATAAAGAGGAACGGTGTTTCCAGCACGTCCTGTCCGTTTTCGATAGCGTTTATGGTGCAAATATGATCAGTCATGGCTTTGGATATGAAACTGCTTGCGCACTCCCCGTCTCACTCTCTCTTGCTCTCTCTCCATTCTTTTCTCTCTCAAATTAATTCGATCACTGCCATTTTGGAATTTGTATCCACACGATGGGAACTATAAATGAGTGTGACCTTGATACATGTCATTCTGCATTCATTCCTGCCTCATTATCTAAGCTTGGGAAAGGCAAACATGGCACTGAAATAAAAGAGACAAGTGACAGGTTCCATTATCGTCTTTTTGAGTTGTTGATGCGACTTTATTTATTTCTGTATTCACACTTTGGTTACTTGTGCTTTTATAGACAGTGGGGGGAATTCATGGAGCTTCTGAACGAAAAATCCTGCTGTTGGAAATGTCTGCGTGCGCCAGGTTTTTATTATTTTTATTTCCAGTTTCCAGTTGGCTAATATCACATGGGGAAAGAAAAATCAAATAATTTATTTGCGAACACATATAAGAACTGTTTCCAATATGAATAGGCTAATTTTCCAATATTTTCAATATTAATACGGTAACATGATCTCTCTTTTCACCAAAAGCCTTTCCCCATAAGTTGAACATTTTATAAGGAAGTACAAAATTGGAAACAGCTCTTGGGTTTTAGCACATTCTTTAGGCAACACATCCCATTGTGTACTTGGCCAATTTAATGTGCACCAGAAGGAAGCACTCTATGAGGTGAGGACATTTTCCACAGGAATTTCAGAAGAATGTTCACATTTTCTGGGAAAAGAGCAGAGAAACGGACTGACCGTTATTTCTCCCAGAGGGCACCCGGGAAGCAACCCCTACAACAAAGATTCCGTGTCCTGGTAGATATCCGACAATACAATGTTGTTGCAAATAGACATCATTTAATGTGATCTACAGACATGTGTAAAAAAATATTGTTTGTGTGTATGTGATATTTTATCTTTTAAAAGAGTCTATATATTTTTTTAAATAGGATAAATGATGAGCTCATATTTTGAGTGAGTGAGAACTTTAGGGCTATATGTTAACCTTTTTGAATGCATCCAGTACATTAGTAAACAAACAAACAAATAAACAAGATAAAAGAATGAAAACAATAATACTTAACTGCAATGATACAAAAAATGAAGGGTTACACTTCAGTCCATATAAATAGCTGGTCGTGTACACATTGTGAAGAAAAAAAAAACACATGCAGTTTGCCTTTTCACATGAGGAACTGAATAAATAAATAAATAAATATATTCACATATGACTCACATGTGAATGAAAATGTCTACATGCAAAAACAAAACGTGTTTTCATGTATGAAATGACAATGGAATTTCAACTATAATTGTAAAAACAAAATGTGTGACTTGAAATAGCATAGGTTACCTTTTCCTGCGGTCAAATTATAAGTTGGATTGTTTTATTAGTTCACATGTGTACTGTTCACATGTTGGGTGTTCACATGTGGTTTTTTGACACGTGTCTTTTGAACACCAAAATAATTTTTGCGAGGGCAGAGCCATCGTTTTCAGTTGAATGTTACAAAAAGATGGCAAGTTCATCCAAGCGCAATGCATGGCTGTTAATTGGTGAATTTTGAGACAAGGCCATTGAAACCCACTGAATTTAAACATCCGCAGAAGCTAATTATCATTTTCAAAGCGTCATTGACAGTCCTCTTTCCTCATTATTAGTATTGACACAGGTTGGCATCCATCTCATTTTCCATACGCAGATTTGGTTTCATTGAGTTTTAAATGGATCGCAGAAGGTCACACAGAGTTATTTATGATGGAACTTAGCTGTTGTAATTAGGTAATTAGTTATAGCTCTGTCAGCCACCTCACTGTGTGATTCAGTTAATGATTCCCTTCATTTCAAGATGACATGCCTATTATATATAGAGTATATACCTATATGCATGTTCTAATAGTTCTAGCATATGTCTTTATTAAACCCAATGCGTAGATAGAAGAAAGCTTGACTTTGTCACCACCCTATATACAGTATCTAATCTATCATTTTACCCAATGCTGTTGTGTAAATGTGTAAATTACAGTTTGAACGGACGGTAAGACGCGGCATTTCAGCCAGCATGTTTGTCGAGTTCAACTCTGAACCGTCCGCTACGGCGGAGTAATCGGAGCTTTCCTGTCAAACGTGACGCCAGGCAGGTGTAAATCTTCGTGACGTGTGTGTCCTTTTGGGAATTGAACAGGGTGAGACGGGGTGGTTTTCATCGCTCTTCACCTGAGGGTGTTGTCCATGACCAGCGGTCTGTCAGCCCGCGAGGTCACATGCGTGTGCGTGCGCCCCTTTACCCGGATCAAGGGCAAAGCTACCTCGCATCGTTTACGTGGAGAAAACCGAAACGCCCGGTGCTTCGTCAAATTCGTATTGGTTGAAAATGGTCCATTAAAAAGGTTACCGAGATGACGTGAAATATTTTTCTCCCTGCTAGATTACAGCGTCGGGACATCTGCCATTTGTTATTTTTATGATACTGTGCGGTGGAATCAGATAACGGAGCCCTCCCCAGCTAACGTTGTTTAGTTTCTTGTATTTCTCCGTCTTTTATTGTGGTGCTCATTCTTTATAATAACCTTTAAGAACGTGCCGGTATCATTGGCAAACACAGGTAGGGCATTCCATTTCCTTCTCACTTTTCTTTTATAGCCCGTTATATAACAGCTAACCACTTAGAAATTAATTCCAATGTAATGGATTTTCCCCCTCTCTTTAAAAGAGGGATATTTGTTCGAGTTAGTTAAATGAGAGGCCATTTTTATGTGAAGAATATTCCAATATACAGTACATTGCAGAAAGCTATACAGGAGTGAGAGCATTATGATGATGATGATGATGATGATGATTATTATTATTATTATTATTATTATTAGTAGTAGTAGTAGTAGTAGTAGTAGTATTATTGTTATGTTATTTTTTAAGAAATAGAAAGACAGGTCCTGCTCAGATGGTTATTTTGTAACTTGCAGGCCACAGCAGTGCAGCACTAGTCCTGTTCCTGACACTGTTCTATTGAGAGCCGGTGTATATGTGCTCAGTGTGTCTACAGCTGATGTCACCTGTGCAGGCCAATCTGATGTCAAAAAGAGCCACAGTGTCAGTGGTAATTACTGGGAGTAGGAGGTCTCTGGAGGAAGAGGAGCCCTGGCAGTGGGCTGAAGGATCTGAGCAAGGCTTGGGCTCTGGGGTACGCTGGCACTGGGGCTGGGTGTGCAGTGGGGGGGGGGGGGGGGGGGGGTGCCTGGTTGTGCTTGGCTAAGCAGTGAGCACATTAAGTGTGAGAACTCACCCCACCCCTATTCACAGAGAGAGTTCAGCATTTGGGAGGTGTGGTCAAAGTGACCACAGTACTTTTATTGTCCCTGTTTTAAATGCATCACATGATTTTGGTATGAAATTAAATTAGAGCAAAACATTGCTGTGTGTAATTTTAGCCAGAGTGGAGACTCAAAATAATAACTCCCTGTGCATGTGTGCATGCATTCATTTATGAAATATTAAGGCAAATTGCTGTGTTCTTATAATGCAGCCTATTTTTAAAGAATATGTTTAATGAGGCAACCGTGCCACTGTAGTTCATGCCCACTTTGATGAATTGAGTAAGCAAAGATATTTTGGGGATAGTATGACTTTCGGTGACAAAGGTCTTCGAAGATTTGGATAATCTGTGGCACTGCACAGTTCATGTCATGTACTGAAAGTCAACATCTGGTCTTTGATGTGCTCCAAACATCACGTTTTTCCCAGTGACTAGACTAAGTAAGAGAGGCATTCAGCTTTGAGAGGAGACAAGGTGAAGCCACTGGCAAAGATAAATGGATTCCTCTCTCAGAAGCCATGCTGCCATTTAATGATATTATGCTTGGAGAGATTCCAGCTATGTTGTACATATGTATCTTAAATGGCACACAACTGTTATGGAGGCCCCTGGAGGAAAGTGGCCTTCGGAGGGGGACTGTTTTCTGGGTACACCCCTGGGACATCCACACTTTCTCCTCAGTTTGCTTTTATTACGACACAGCTGATTTTCACCAGGCAGCCGAGCCCCAAAACCCGTAAACCACGGAGTTTACTGAAACAAATAAGCAAACATCTGGAAGCATTCAGAGCTCTTAATTACGATGTGAAATTTTCGCCAAAAAAGGAGAAATTATGAAAAATGGCCTGTCAAGCTAACTATGTGAGGCCAGATGACGAAGCGGTGGGGGCTAAGTACTGACTTTTACAACACAGAGGAATTTGCTGATATTTACACCTGCTGGTTATTTCAGTTTTTTTCCTCTTTTATCCATTATCACACATCTGGAACATTGTTGTGCTGTTTGCACGTTTTAATTTCGATTCATATACAACTGCAGTTGGTAAAGACCTTGAAAGACCTAGAATTAGAATCTTTTTTTTTTTTTTTTTGCAACTAACATAAAGTTGGATTTAACATTGCAAGCAAACCACCACAAGAGCTTGAAACAAAGTTAGAATCAAATCAGTGACATCATTGAACTATGTGCCACATGACCTGCAAAACAAGGCAGAGATTTATTTATTTTTAAATAAATTAAAACATTAATTGATGTGTAGTCTGATTTCCTAGGCTTGCCAAACGCAGCCTGTGAATGAGCCTTCCAGACAAAGTTGGAAAGGTTGTTCCATCATGTGAGTGTGGGGAACAGTGATTTCAGGGGGCTCAGAGAGGTGAAATAGCCAACTGGCAAGCCAAGACAGAGCAGAAAGTTCTGGGTGGAAATGAAGAGATCATTAGTACCAGCCAAACTTATTGAAAGTTTACCTGACATTATTGGTCTGGGTCTGAATGATAGGCGATCTCTGTCCCTCACTGAAGCCCATCCATTCAGTAAGACAACAGTGTCTGGATGAATGTACTGGACTGATGGATATACAGTATGTTGTTATACTGTACATTTTCCTAGCACATAATGGAGCTGGGGTTGGCGATTCCAGTCCCGGGGGGCTGGGGTGTATGCAGTTTGTGTTTCCACCAGTTATACTAGCTAAATGAGCTAACTGGATGTATACAGCACTGGTTCACCAGTAGATTACATCACAGTAAAACATTTCATATCAGTCACAAGAATAGTCTTCGGCTGGCATGTCCTTATGAAAAAATGTAGCTAAAACATTGGATAGGGTAAATGTTAGGCCTAATTAAGTAATTAAGTCCAGAAGATGGCAATTAACCAGATACAGGCAAGGCCCTCATCCACCTCTGTAATGGAGTGATAAACTGTATACTGTATGACCTTGAGAAATGTCTTTCTATAATTATATGCTATCAAAGTCATTTCTGTGCCAGTGTTTGTTGTTGTTGGCCACTATTGTACAAATGCTTATTGGCAATGCTTTATCTGGGTTGAAACGATATATATTTTTAGTTTTCCCCCAGTCAGCTCTGGGATTCCAGTACTCGAAAAACACACTTTGTGACAGATATAAAAAACGTGTGACAAGAATGCTTTCACTGAATGACATAATTGATGATATTATGTGTATTTTGACCAAGAGTTACTGTCACTTACAGTTTATCTGCAGTTTAATGGTTGCTGTTCAAGTGATGGGATTGCAGTGTTCACTGTTTATTTTAGTATGCTCATCCTGGGAATCAGCCTACACCAGAAAATACATGAAACAGATTAATAAAATAAAAAGCCAACCGTTGGACATTGAAGTTTTAAATCTCCTGTTTATGCGTGAGTTTGTGCATGGTCCTCTGACATCTACAATGCCTGAAAAATGGCATAGCACTGGTGTGTCTCTCAAGAGGATAGCTTGGCTTTATGCATCCACACGTTGTTAGTATCTTAAAATATCATGATGGCTTTTAAAGTAGACATTTTGTTTGACATAAACCCATAAGCTTCATCTCATCTCAGATGTGTGCCAACTGTAGTTTTATAGCTCTGTTGACAGTAAAAAGGCTAATGCAAACAGTATTATGCTAAGACAAGAGCAGTTTGTTGAAGAAAAAGCCTCCAAAAACTGAGTTTTCATACTAATGAAACGCATATTTGAAATACAGTATATATCAAAACCTGCTTCAACCCTAACCTTAGCTCCAGTTTTTTTCCCTGATGCAGTCCTGGACTGTAAACATCTGTGTTTGCGTGTGCATGCCTACAAGTCTCTGATGAGGTGCCTAATGTCTTGGCTCCATGGCTCTGTCATGATATGTTCCTCTCTCTCTCTTTATAGTGAAATTGGGTTTAAAAATTATAGCGCTCATCTATGAGAAATATAGTACTATGAAGGCACATACACGCTGGGCAGAGTATCCCATATTTGCTCGTAATGACAAAACCAGTTAAATCTCTCCCAAACTACACATCATTCTCAAACAAAGCAGTAATCTTGGCCTTTTCCAAGACAAATGTGCTGCAATATTTGGACAGAAGAGATGCAAATCTAGCTGTACATTTCCATGTGCAGTTCATGTTCAAATGAAATCTCACTAAACAAAGGGACATGGGGCGCCATGGCTCAGGCAGTAAGAGCAGTCGTCAGGCAGTCAGAGGGTTGCCGGTTCGATCCCCCGCCCGGGCTGTGTCGAAGTGTCCCTGAGCAAGACACCTAACCCCTAAATGCTCCTGACGAGCTGGTCGGCGCCTTGCATGGCAGCCAATCGCCGTTGGTGTGTGAGTGTGTGTATGAATGGGTGAATGAGAAGCATCAATTGTACAGCGCTTTGGATAAAGGCGTTATATAAATGCCACTATAAATTACCATTTACATTTACTGTCCTTACACTGCTCTGTGACTTCTTAGCATGGGACATACAGCTAGCAGCTTATTCTTTGTATTCTTTATTATTGACTGGGGGGTGGGGCGGTCATGAATTTTTTTAGTTTTGCGTTAATCCACCCACAGTAGTTTGAGGGAAATGCATTCACTGAAACATCTAACTGAGGATCAAAGGTTTTTAAAAGGTTTTTAAAGATCTGTGTCTGTTGCTTGTGCCTGTGCACTATGATGATGATATGGAAGCATATTACTACACATAAATCTTTACATCTGGACATGCTGAAAATCAAAAGACACACGGCTCTGGAAATAGCCAGACAGACAGACAGACAGGAAAATAGACAGACAGACAGATAGACAGAGAGAGACAGATGGATAGATAGAGTTGCTTCTCTGGTATTTTACATGTCCTTTGTTGTAAAATAAGGCACTTTTTCAGTGGAGGGAATCGACTGTTATTTTCCCCCATTCAAGAGAATGCTTCCAGGAATGATTTGGCATGAGGACTTAGGTACAGAGTCAGCGAAATATGGAGATTAATGAGGAGAGAGAGTCATGGTTTCTCACACATACCTCCACAAAAGAAGAATGTGCATCTCCTCGCAGAAATTGATCAGACCTTTTCTCTGAGGTAGACAGAAATCTGGTGTTTGGGGAGCTGAACAATTCTGTGGATTCATTCAGGAGCAGGCTAGATTAAAATGACAGGCAAGACTTAACTTCCTCAACCATTTAAACTACTGAACTCTCACAAACCATTTCCAAAGATCCAGTTTCGTCCACAAAGCACCTTTATCTGCAGCTAAGATGGCAGCTATTCTTCTGAATAATTCTATTTGAACTATATTTAGGGAAATATTCAGGATTGTTTTGCTTCCCTTTTTGATGTTTTGCTTTCCTACTGACTTTGAGGATACAGCTCTGCATCTGATTATACAACATGTCTAAATAAGACTATATCCACAACTTCTAATCTTACTGAAATGAAAAAGTTGCAATTAATTGGCAGCATGGTTTTTTTTTTTTGTATGTACAATGATATTTAGTACATACAGTATACTCAGTCATATTGTATGCTGCATTAGTTATTCATAAATTAATGTAGAATTCTGTATATAAGGATTGTGTGAAATTCAAGATTTGGCACTGAGATAAATGACATGTTTTATTTATATTACGTTTAATTGAACTAGCACAATGCATTATTTCTGCTTGCTTTTTTCTGGCATCTGCGAGGGAAACAAATTCTTTGTGGTGATAGAGAAGGACACACATTCTTGCGAGTTCGACAGACCCATTTTTAGGAGCTGTAATATACGGACGTTGCCTGGTTCTCAATACCTCTGGCCCATTGCTGAAAAGTCACAGGGAATATATCATACGAATGTATGCTCCACGCTCGTGTCATAATAAGCTTTGAAAGTGATTGCTAATAGAGCTCGACCATAATTCACATACAAGTATGATTTGTTGCTTGGGCCTCATACATCTGAGACACAGGCTAGTATTTCCAGCATGTTTCTAGCTGTGCCAGAACTTTGCTCAGGTCTGCATTTCTCCCAGGCTTTCAAAACTGCAGCATTTATCACAGAGATTTATAGTGGGACAGGCAAGCCAGATGGTTTGGGTATCTTTTTCAGAGGGCGCAGTGCTAGGTCCTAAGAGGTCCCTCTGTCAGCCTAGTTAGAAACAAACAAGTGAAATTCTTTTTGGGGATTTCTTTCTAAAGCCCTTTATAAATGAAACAGTGTTGTTGTCATGACAAACGTTAAGCAACTTGACATTTTGGGGGTGGAAATAGAACTGTGCAGCTCAGCGCGAGAACATTTTGATAGGACTCAGTTTCAGATGTCTGTGCGTGGAGGCCTCGCTCAAACTGTACCGCGGGGGCCATATTTGGTGCTCTTCAGTTTTGTAACTCGTCTTATTTTTTCTTACTCGTCTGGAAGTAATGAGAAAATCGACCAAATTTTTTTATTTTCTGACAGCACAAAGCCGAATAATAAACCTTGGTGCGTCTTTTTTAAAAGGAACACATTTCATTATGTGAAACACGCAGTCAATTTGTGCAAATCACAAATAATAATAATACAATTAAATGGAAAAGGTTTATTATGTATATTGTGAGAATATTCAGGGCTGTATGCCCATAGCCTGGAGCTATCTACATCCCTGGAAGAGTTTACAAGGTGGATGCACAGCCATCACTATTGAAATGAAGGTTGGCCTACATAAATATTATCCAGTGTTTACAGAGCATGCACATCATTTGAATGGTGAATAAGTGAGGACTGCTGGCTATGACAACTTTGGGAAGCTGACTAAAAATATGAACTTATACACTCTGAAATAAAGGTACGGAAATACTGCGCCTAAAAAGGTACACAGACTCATCGCTGGGGCAGTACCCTGTAGGTGCATGCAAATTCTACAGCTGGCCAGCAATACACAATTCATTTGTACCTTTTTGGCTTGGAAAAAATACTCATTTGTGTCCACGGAGAACATTGCAGTACTTGCAGGGTACATTTGGGAAATATGATATAAACAAAAATGTACCTCCACTGTCACTTTATTTCTGAGAGTGTATATACAAAATGTACAGTGAACATGTACTGTAATTAGCAAGCTGAAGAAAAGTAGCCTATTTGCTTTTCTTCTTTTCCCCCGGATATGATTTGAACTCCGAAATGCTCATTCTAACGGAAGAAGTGAGTCATCCTTCATTGCATAGAGCTACGTTGGTCTGCTGTGCACACCATTCACTCCCATGTTGAATGTTCAATGATTCTCAGTCAACTGGAGCTACTAATACACACCAAGGACACCATGCTGTGGGGTCTGTCTCTACTCTAGTACAGCACTTATTTTTACTGGCAACGACAATCCTTTGACTTGGCGGTGGTACATCCCCATTAGGCATTGGACTATATTAGCTGAAGCTAATGATAACACATTGGGGCACCGTTGGAGAATGGGTTTTGCATGAATCTGAAAGAAACATTCAAATTTCCCTTAAAGCTTTCTGCCATATTCACTGTACGGCGAAAGAGACACATCATTTTATATTCTCATTTTGAACAAAGATGTCTGCTGTTTTGACCCGCCTATGTCCAAGTAGATTAAAATCCAATTTTGGCTGCCATTTTAATTAAAAGTGATAACCATTTATTTCATCTCCTTTCTTTCATTTACTAATCTCATTTTCAGCATATCCCATATCAAATAAAGACACTTTAAAGTGCTTCAGTCTAAAACCAGCCTTTTAATCTGTCAGAACAATTCCTTTTTTCAGTTTTATGCAAAAGGAATAGATTTCTCCATCATTTTAACACAACAGGACAACTCATTTCACTGTCACAAGCTGATTGGCCGATCAGTTTTGACATGTTATGTCGCTGCAAGATGACTCAGTGGACTGAATCGGAGGGGTCAGGCTTCCGCAGCTGATTTCAGGATGCAGTAGGTTTAGCGCATGATTTTCCCATTTCCATGGGAAACAACACACCGAATGAAATTAAACCTGATGGTTAACCTCTGCGCTTGAAGCTAACTGGCTTCAAAAAGCGGTAATTTAAGGAAGGTGGCCTTGTCCTTTTTGTTGAGTTTTCTGCCATTGTTGATGAATATGGACTTAAATGGGTGCGATGGCCGAACAGTGCACTCAGATGCAATGGCACCCGGTGAACGATGGATTCATCCTGACAGCGGCTGATTATGCCCGAAGCTTTTGGAAAGAAAAGCTCCAAATTAAGCACCCAAAATGATACAAAAATACATGTACTTGCAGTACTGGAAACTCTTTGCATTTGTGCAAGTGAAGATATATTAAACAAAGTAGGCTTAAATATGTATATATCATAATGTTGGCAAAGGAAAGTTTCAAGTGGCACCAGAAATTATGAATAGCTTGTGAGTAATTGAATTAAATTCTATACAGTACATAATAAATATGCATTTCTCTGTGTCCGTATTGTATCCGTAACAGTTTCCAGTAAATCCTAGCACATTTAACTGTGAATTTTTTCTCAAATAAATGGATGCCACTAAAAGCATTCACCATCTCTCCTTTATGGAATAGATAAACTACTGCAGCTCAGGGATATTGCACTAGTCTGCCCAGGAATACAGAGAATGATATGCTGGAATCATAAGCCGTCATTACGTATGTGCAATATCTCCGTGAAGTTATGAATCACAGGAGATATGGTGGCCTCGAGAAGAAAGGAAAATGGCTTTTCACTTGACACCATTATGTTTATGCCAGCCCCTGGGAGTTGGTGAGAATTGCACCACTTTTAGCAATTTAGATTAACCATTAGGCACTGAATGTAACGTGTGCTGGGTGGGTTCAGGGGAATTCCAGTAGCTAGACAAAAGGAACGGTAATGAAAATGACTTCAATACAGTAGTACTCATAAGATAATTCTGTTTTTATCTGAGAGATAAGGAGGAGGGCATGTCTGTACACGATGACCCCCTGCTCTTGCATCGGCTTAACAGAGGGTCGTGTTCTGCATTAGCGCCCCTGTGTTTCTATCGCATTTTTATTTATTTAATGTGTATTTAACGCAGACCAAAGCTATCCAACTGGCATTATTACTATCAGTAATGCGAAGGAAGTGCTGTTCACAAGCAGTGCGTGTGGCTTTTTGTCATGATAAAAAAGAACAAAATAAGCTCTGCTTACCTTGGACAGCCAGTGTAATTCAAATGCTGGGCCAGGCCTGCTGATGTTAAGATAACCTTGGGAGAGGAGACATAAAAAGCCATGGGCCACCTTCCTAGAATCACTAACTACATGTGACATTTGGCCAGTGGAGCTGTTCATGTCACTGCACAAAAGAAATTGATATTCGGTGAACTTTAAACTGCATTCAGCAAAAGATTATACATTTTGTCTAATTTGCGATATTTGCCAGGAAAAAAAATCACCCGCCAAGAAGCATATTGTTAGCTATTGGCAGGAATATGGACTACAAATAAACACATTGGTGTTTTGGCACATTAATATCCAGCCAATAATAAAAGCCTTCCATTGCGGCCATGCCCTAAGACCACTTCCCAGTTCACGTTGGGTTTCGGATTTCATTCCCTCTCCACCATACCTCAGCTGGGACTTAGTCATGCAGCCAAGCGCATAATGTGCTCTGAGCTCTGTATCATGTACAATTATAATTAGCTTTGTGAGGTCCAAGCCCTACAACCCTCATGCAGATAATATGATAATATGTCTTCATAACCAAGTGACCTTACATGCACAATATTTCTCCCCTTATGAAGATTGCATGTCAATAAAATAATTGAGTCTCTGAGGCTGTGGCAGGGGAAGATTTAGATGATTGGACTTTCAGGGCGGTGATGTATGACCGTTATTATTCCTACCTGTCAGAGACGTGCGCACAGCTGAGGACGGTCCGCCGGTGACAGGGGGGAGAAGGAGCTCACGCGCGGTGAGGAACGTCTCGCTGTTAATCAGCCTCTCATCCCTCGCCAACTGGATGAGGAGAAGTCATTTTTACTAATGCCGTATGAATTAGTAAAAAGCAGAGATAAAGTAAACGGATCCATCTGCGGCGGGAGGAAGCCGGCATGCCAAAATTTCGACATCACCTCCTCCGCAATAGCTCTCTCTCCCCCCCCACAGCCGCTCGCCCTGCGGGACTGCACCATCTGTATTAATTCTCCCAGATTTCGCTCACTGTGCTACATAATGGCTTTCCTCATAGCTTTCAATCACGCCCCGGAACATTCTTTACTGTCTGCTCACGGACATCCGCGCGAAGGAGGCGGCGAGGCGTGTTTCCTCCGCGCCGGGCCGGCCAACCAAGAATCACTCTCTCGCGGGCCTCGGGAGATACTGCTCACAATTGTGTATCATCGGTCAATTAAACCAGATTCAAACTCTGTCAGCCTGCTTTACATTGCTCCATTTGTTTGCTTGGCAGACCCCATTATGCTGGGAAAATTACACCTCTTACTGTGTGTATTATCCATTTATACACTGGGAAATTTACTAAAGCAATTCAGACCTTGCGCAATGGTACTGTGGCAGCGTTACACCTGGGATTTTCAGTCCAGTTCCCTAACTACTACTCAGCGCCGCAGATGGAGCAGCGCTGATGTCTAGGGTTCGACATTGGTTTAATGTGCAGCATAAAAGGGCGACTCAAAACGTATGGATTCAAATGATGTTTTGTTGTATAGCCTTCACTGAGGAAAATAACGAGTTAACAATTAATACAGGATCAACTTCAAACAGTAGATAGATTTTACATGAATTGCAGGATGTGGCTATGTATCCTTTTTTGAACAATAACCATGGTTATTTCTACTAGTGGAACTAGTCATTCAACCAGTCCACTATAAGTACTCATATTGTCTGGGTAATTCAACAAAAACAGTTGCATTCTCTTAGTTTACCATGTAAATTGGACTCAAAGCATGCAGAAGTATATTAGAAACAAATACATTGTTAACCTCTTACTGGAGGTCTGCTTTGGGCTAGAAATGAGGCCTGAACCCGTCTAAGCCTGATGACTTTACAAACCAACCTGATAGAGCCCAAATAACAAGGGAATATCACCATAGAGCACAAATAATGTAAATGTATTCAACATGTAAAATAACAGAGGTCATGGCTGTGATGCTGGCTCAGGGCACCTCCGGACAAATCCATTCAAATTTTGACCTCCTTCAGTCACAAACTGAATATTATTCATGTGTCCAGTTTTATGTCCATCACTGCAAATTAAATTCAAGTACGTAATGTAATTTTACTTCAGATGGACTGTGTTTTATGAAAAACAATCTCACCCATAAACATTTGCCAGCTATAAAATCAGATGCCTTGCAAATAAATTCACTAGCTTTTCTCTAATCATGCTGGCATGCTTGTACAACATTAAAATGAAGTTATTAAACACATATTGCGAGGCGAATGAACAGAGGAAACAAACTGGTCGGGCAGCAGAAAAGGTAGAGAACAATGAAACATCCTTTGAAGTCGTTCTGTTCCCTTTTCCAAAGTAAACATCTTCTTTGCTTGTATAATATTATGTCCTTCATATCTTTTCTTTCTTTTACCATTCCCATCCTACTTTTGCCCAGCACACGGTGACTTATTTTAACCTCGGGGGTAGATGGAAAACACCTGTGCTTGAACCATGTTTCCTGAGGCGAAGCCAAAATCAGACAAGTAGAAACAAGCTGTTTGAATTGAGGTTTTGCAGTATTTCATTTATTTCAAAGAATGGCGGTTCAAGTCAAACAACTAAAAAGGGGACGGCTTGCCTAACTTATGTGCTCAGACTAGGGGGTAATAAAATAGGGATGAGAAGGTCACGACATCACCTTATTGGTTGTAAACAGAGAGGAGCTTCACTAATCACGTAGTGCCTGGTAACAACCAATATAACCGTGCAGACAGTGATTGATACTTCCTGGCTATTCTTCCTGGGTCCCAGTGGGTTGTACCAAGAATCAGTATCCACCAGTCACATTTGGTGTTGTTCTACTGGTTTTTACCAGCATTAAGCTGGTGGAGCTTCTCTCTGTTTTGTACCTGTAAGTTGACAGAAAGGACATTTTGCTGTATCCTTGCTTTATTATCTCTCAGTGCTATTTGGGGTATTCCTGAATGGTATGAATCTTTTTTGAGACTTCACCCCGCCCCAACAGACATTAAAGCATATGTGTCTCCCTTTGACTGATATAAAGCATACATGTATGGGAATAACATAAATTATGCTTTAAATTGCATACATAGACTTTTATATCGTGAAAACTGCTGCAGCTAGCTGCATACTATACTATTGTGCCAAAAAAAAAGTGAGCATTGCAAAACTAGTGTGGCTCTATCTCGGAACAAAAAACATCAGATTGTACTATTTGCATTCATAAATGTTGGTTTTCATTTGCAGCTACCTATATTACTTACAAATTCATATTACAGACTCAGTCTTGTATATTCAGGACTATAAATACATGCAGAGGTGCGTGTATGCGTTTTATGTTTACATTCTCACCCTCTTCCAAGAGGCAGCGCGAAGCTCCGTCACATTAGCGAAGGGTACGCTAAAGTTAAAGTGAAAAAAGAGAAGAAGCAAAGCTGTTGCTGAAGCATATCTTACCACGTCCTTTCGGATTAAGCCGGAAGATGGATAACTTCCAGTCAAATGAAGCACTCATCGGAATGATCCGACACTTCAATCATTGTGACACCTGGCTCCCAGCTAACAGTTATTGGTGTTGATAGGCGTGCCCCGCATGGTGAGAAGCCACAGTTGTTTTGATCCCTTGTTCTTTTATTTCCACCCTCTTCCCCTGTTTGGTGCCACTGTGTCATGTCGCATCACCATTCTGGGACAGACGCGGGGCCCTCGGGTGTCGAGGTATCAAGCTTGAGGAGCCACTCTGAAATGAATGCAATAATGGGGGAGCAGGAAAGTAACACAGAGCACTTATCAGGCTGGGTAATAAGTGTTACCCGGCGACGCGGGGACGGGATCAGCCAGGCGTCCTGTGGTCTGGCAGGTGCATGTCGCCTTGTCTGAGGGTATAGTTACAGGCAGGCTTGGCAGATTAGTATTGATATCTGTCACTTTCAGGGCCTGTCAAGCTGTTTATTTCAGAAAGTGTTAAGAGCAGTAGGCACACAGTAATTGAAGCTGTGCCGGCCGTTCTCTGTTCGTTTTAGCCTACAGTAGCGCGGATTTCATATTGCTGTTATTGGTTATGTCATTCTTTATTCGTTTTTAAAAAAAGGTTAGGTAAAAACATCATAATTTCTGTGTTCCTGACAGCAGAAATTGTGTGACACAGGCAATGTCTGGTCTGGAGAAGAGATTTAAAGGGCTCAGGATGGTCCTTTGGTATGGTGTATTGACAATTCATTTTGTGCACTCAATGTGAATATGAAGATCATAAACTGCCTCTATTTACAGCAGAGGGGCTGATGGGAATTGTAGAGTTTCAGAGTGTCTAACAGACCGAGTCATTATCCTGCAGTTAGAACTGGGTCATTGTTTCTCATTGGGATCTCTTAGTCAGATGTGTGACCAGTGAAAATGGTCTTGGGGATGCGCAATCAGCTCTGCATCCAATTTCTCTTTTATAAACGAGGACATAATGTGCTTCGCTTTCATAATGACTTCATATCCATGCCAAAGTCCTCACTGGAGCAAAGCTTAAATTTACATTCATATCTAATAAGGATAAATATTACCATTGGGTCAAAAGTCTGGAGCTTTTTCTTTCTGTTTAGTGAAAATCTATCATTTTTACTGTATAATATAATATCATTACTTCTACTACTGATTCCAATGTCACATTGAACTAATTAGTAGAAAGGTTATAATTGTCGTATGAGTAATATAATGGCCCCTGTTATTGAAGTCCTTCATGAAGATTAAACCTTCAGTGGGTAACTTCCCAATAATATCAATTAATTGGACCATTATTGAAATCACTGAAATTGTTGGCAGTTTCCACATTTTTCAGGGTTGAACAACGCTTCATAAGTATTAATTTTAATAAGAATTATGGGTAATGAGGAATGTAATCTATTATCTCTAAAGACCTAAAACATAATTGCTTTTCTTTTATGAATTCCACTTTGAGAATGGACTAAAGTCCTCAGTAAGATGAGGACATGCTGTGTTGGCACAGATACTGTATATATTTGACCTTTGTCTAAAAACAAAAAGAATATACAGTATGTACATGTATGTATATCTGTGTGTGCGTGTGTGCGTGCACATGTGTGTGTCTTTGTGTTTGTGTGCGTGTGTGTGTGTCCAGGCATGTGTGTGTTCACGTGTGAGTTTGTGTGTGCAGATGTGAGTGTACACACTGTAACTATAGCCTTTTGTTATATCTGTTTGAACCTGTGCATATGACAATTAATCATTGCTCATTGCTTAGTTAAGTACTGCTCAGGCTATTATTGTATTTTACGCACAACAAACACACAACAAATTATTAAGTATTGATAAATGCTTTGCTGGAATAGCTAGTTCTGATGCAGTGCAGAGCATGTGCAAAGCAGTGTGTCTCACTAGGATCCTTTTCCTGCCCTGTTTTGTAGTGTTAGTACCCCACCAGTACCCACCCTCCCCAGGCCCACTGAGCAGCCATAGCTGCCTGCCCTCTGCCCTTTTTTCACCAGGGGAACGGTATCCCTCCGACCCCCGCTGATTCCTCCTCCTCATGTCTGTGGCATGCGGTCTCCAAGGATATGCCTTTTTTGCCTTCAGTCGACAATGATCAGAGCCATGAAAGTAGGGCCAGTGTGCAATTCCCAGTCCATGATTTCACCAGGCTTTATAGCTTGTTTTTCCAGCCAAGTCATATCCTGAAAATACACCAGAAAGCATATTTCTTCTAAATTTACCACCGAGTGCTAAGCCATTGATCCAGATTTTTGTCCAGTGTTTATTTGCTGACACCATGAATCACCTATTTTGACAGTGATATCACTCTCAGCAGAAAAGAAAGGTGAAGCCTGTTGAACTCACCTGGAATAAAATTACCTTAACAGTCAGTTTAAACCCTTTTCTTCTATTTTAATACGCCATTTACACATTCAGCTACTCATACATTACACGGCGTGCGCAGACGTTGTAAAACATCACCGAATAACATTTGCCGAATCTGTATCGCTCCAGAAGAGACAGGGTTTATTTCCTAACAAGCTGTAATTAGAATGTGTAAGGACTCATCCATTTAGTAATCTGGTCATTATGATACCATTTTGCGCATTTATCTTGAAAATGAGAAAAAGTAACAGCCTCATAACGCATGCAAATAAACAGGGGCGGCACTCGAGAACGCCTTCGTTTGATTCATATTTCCATGGAAAGTGCTGAGGCCTCTTTCTGTGCCTGTGAGTGGAGGGAAAGGGTCAACAGTCAATTAAATTATCCTGCTAAACAGAGAGATTTTCCAAATCCATTTATTAAATAATAGATGTCAGCCACTCTGTACATCTCCCATGATAGTCTGTAAGGAAGTTGTAGCAATAGGATTAAGCCTTCCTAGACTGTTACTGGTGTGCCCGGCCTTAAATTACTATCCCCTTATCTCAAGGTACCAGAGCTACTGTATGTCTTGTACTGACTTCTAAATAGAATAAATGTCATTGAAATTAATTTAATCTCCCTTAAATTAGCTTCTTACTGTGATCTCTCACAGTCAGAATTTATGTCTTCCAGAATTCAATTTCCTCCAAAGACTGATAGGCTTTTATCAGTGCATATCCATTCTGAGGCCAGCATTAATGAACACTGTCATTCTTACTGGATAGGGTAATGCTTAATTCTGGTCAACTAGTGACCACCTGAAATGCCTAATGCTGTCTCTAACGCATTCCTGCAACTGTCAAGATGGTTATCCTTTAAAGCAGCAGTTTAAGAGATGTCTTATCAGGAATGTCAGTTTTGGGCGGGGAAAATCCCAGACAGAATAATCTAAATCATCTCTGAGCCATCTATCTCATCATGTTCAATCACGTCATTACGAAGCAATTCTTTCTGCAAAAGATTTAGGAGAATCCAGGGGACACCATTTTGAATTATACTCATCGTTGGTTAAGCCAGTTCCTTGGATGACACATTACATTACTTAATGGAATACTGACATAACATCTCAATCACTGTAATTGCAGCATAAAATCAGAGCGTATGTATAGCTACCACAGCTCCATTTTTTTTTTACATTTTAAAATATTACGTCTCATGCCCAATGACCATGTCCTTATTCAGGGAAGGTGAGTGAGAGAAATGCTCAGATCAACCATATCAATATATTGTATATCGTTTCATATTCAATATATTTTAAATCTGTGGACTTCATATGATAACTATATTTCACAGATAATCTCTGTAGACAACAATCCGTTCTCATTTACCCATATTGTGAAGTGTTGCAGTATATTGCTAATATATTTTATTTCAATATATTTTTAATTTTTCCATTCCATTTTTATATGGACAGGGGTGCTTTTCCAAACTGAACTGCATCAAAGCAATTGTTTTTGAAGATTATTGAAAAGGCTAAGAAACATGTGCCTGGAACCATTTCCTTGAAGACAATAGCTGTAGAGGTTCTAACATCGTGACCTATAAGCAAACAGGGTGTATATGTTCTTATCCATTGTATAAAATATGTGAACATTTCAGTGAAACAGTACTGCACACGCAGTTTTCCTTTGAGGTCTACAACAGGTACATGGACAGCAATGCCAGTGGAACAGGAAGGCTTAAGTTGCCTGTGATACGTTATATTGGAAAAAGAATCTGACCCCTGTCATATTCATACCACAAGCAGGGATCTAAGCTCTTGGATTTTCAGATGGTCTACACAATAACTTATTTCATAAAGGTGTATCTATAAGGATGTTCAAATACATTTCAACTAAGCAGAAACAAGATTGAAAGCAGCACATGAAATGAATTTGAATGACAGTTGTTCCCTGCAGAGGGCAGACCCATCCAGGCCTGTATTGCAGGTTCTGTGTGAAATCCTGCCAAAATTGCTGTCCACGGTATCCACAATCATCCAGACCTGTGCCTTCATCCGACAGAATGTGGGGACCAGGCATTTTTCTGATGGGAAGTGTGTCATAAAACACACGCACAAGCTCTCTCTCTCTCGGTGCTTGTGCTACCCTTCCCCCAACACCTCCCATCTAGGAAGCATAAGAGCCCTGTTCATTACCATGGCCTCACCTAATATGCAAAGAGCATGATCTCCGGGCTTTGGGTCAAGTGGATATATTTAATAAAACAAAACACTCTGATTGGATTGATTTCAGAAACATAAACTTCATTGTGGGATGCTGTTAACCCTAGAAAGCATAGATGGAGTGACATGAAGATGCTAGAGCGCTGGTCCAGTTTTTGGTCCCAGACAATTGCTTAACATTGCTGTCCTGTAAACCAAAATTATGATGAAAAGCAAAAATGACAAAATCTATTTTGACAACTGTGAGGCCTAGGAATACCCTGGTGAGATTGAGCATTATCAATGGGAGTCATTTTGGAGATTAAATATACTGTGAGCATATGAGTCCAACATTCCCTTCATTTTGAGAGTACCTTTTGTTTGATCTGTTTAGTAGTGTTTATCCTCAGCGCCCATACATTGCTCTTTTAATGCTATAGCCAAAGCTGCTCTGAAGTTGCTTGTTCTTGCTTTAAGCCACAGACCCAACCATTGTAAAGCCATAGGTCAATAGGGAACTAGGAACCAAAAAACATACATTAAAATGCAACCACCCCCCCCCCTGAACTATAATTATCCCTTTAGGTCTATCTAAAGAGTTGTCTTCATTACAGAGCTTGTAAGAATCATTTTTATACATTATGATATACATTACTGTACATATATTTTGTTGATGTAAGCAGTCCTAACTTAGTGAAGAACATTTCATATGTGATTGTGAGACAAGTCCAGTTTTACAGGGCTGCTGGAATAAGAAAGATCTCATCAGAATTCATCACCAACAAGGTGCTGATATGAAGGTCAGTCCAAACCGGGATCAGGAAAGTGACATGACCAGCTGGAGGACCCTGTCTGAGCTCCATGCATCTGTACTACGGAGCTGGGAGGAGACAGATCTCTTACCATCACGCCAGATGTTCCTTCACCACCACCTCCGACCCCACAGGGGACTGGCTGGCAGGTGCTTGATTGATGACTTTTGTTTGCATATGATTGGTGAGCTTTCATTTTTTTATTTTATATTTTTTACAGAACACCCAAAGGAAGGATACTCCTGTAGCTCCTCAGGCTGCCTTCTCAGGGCATCCGTTGCGAACCCACTATGTAAATCTCCAGCACCACACTGCAGAGGCTGCTGAGTGGGTGGGGGGGGTGAATGTCATGGGCCAGCTTCGTTTTTTACTTCCTTTCAGGTCATCCACGAGGAGGTCCTTGGAGGCAGAGAGAGCACTGTTCAGCTGCTTCTTTCTAATTCGCTGTAGCGGTTCTCTGCACTGGTTTGTTTCTGGCACAGCTTTGTTGTCAAATGTCACAATGATAATATTTCAATATTTTATCCATCAGATTTATTCAAATACTGGAACAATTAATATCAAATTAATTTTAATAAATCAGCTTTTTGTAAATACACTTTTTCAATGTAATTTAATGATATAGTTGGAGAAAGACTAATAGCCTAAATAAAAAATGACAACATTAAATTGAAATTCTGTCCTGCTGAGCTAAAAGAACAGCACCATCTCACACTGTAAACACATGTAGGCCTTTTGGCCTGTTTGCAGACTCTTTTCTGATTTATAATTGTCTGCATGGTATAATTAACCTGTTAAATATTACTGTTATTCTCCTTTCCTTATTTCAGGTGAAAACCAGCAACACCAAGGTACGTTCTGGTTGTTTTATTCTTTATTTTTTTCTAATTTAAGTCATTGATGCATTTTGCATGACATTTACATTGCTTACATAGCACAACTACTTCAACCGTTACCACTTCCTTGTGCAGAAAGAGCATGACTGGACTTTTGCATGTTTGTAACAAGTAGGACAGGTCTAGGTAGAGGAGTTGTTTTCTGCCCCGCACCTCTGCATTCCATAGTGTTTGAGAATGGACGATATGCTTACTCTGTTTCTCCTCTGCGGCTATGGGAGGTGGTTAAAGGCTAGATGAGATAACCCTAAATCGGGGCTCAAGACTGAAAGATACTGAAAAAGGTATTTTATAACTGCACTAAGGAAGCAACTGAACACACCTGGAAGCCATTCATCCCAAACATTGTGGGGAGCTATGTAAAAAAAACGTGCTGTAATTTATACACGGTGAGTGCATTTTAAGCTCACGTTCATAGTAATGGTAGGTCGGCTCCATTTACAGTTGGTGTGCTATGGGTGCATAGAGTTGTTTACTTGTAGACATGACTGGGGTACTAACATTGCCTGGGTTATTTTAAATTGAGCATTAGCCAATGTGTAAAAGTAGCTTGGTTATTAACAGGATAGTACAACAATAAATGTAGATTTTGTGAACCACAAGTGGGGTAGCGATTACTAAACCTAATATTAACGATTACCAGGGTAGTGCAATCACAAGTAGGTTTTGTGAACATTTTATGTTCGACGACATGGCTCAGGCAGTAAGAGCAGTCATCTGGCAGTCGGAGGGTTGCCGGTCCGATCCCCCGCCCGGGCTGTGTCGAAGTGTTCCTGAGAAAGATACCTAACTCCCAAATGCTCCTAACGAGCTGGTTGGTGCTTTGCACGCCGTTGGTGTGTGAGTGTGTGTATGAACGGGTGAATGAGAAACATCAACTGTACAGCGCTTTGGATAAAGACGCTATATAAATGCCAACCATTTACCATTTATTAGATGGGGTCGTGCAATACTTTTGACTAAATGTAATCTTATTAACATTTACTAATAAAATGGTAGTCTAATGTCTTAACCCTAATCATAGTCCTAATCAATGTCTTAATCTTCTGCTCTCAGACTGGATACTTAGCAGTCCTCATTTGAATCACTCTGTTGTTTTTGTCTAATAAAATCTATATTTTTGTTGCTAAACCTGTACTGGGGGAAACCGAGTTACAACTTGTATTACAGACTCCCTCCCTTTTGATTGGGTGTGGCATAATCTGACTTTGAATTGTAGGTGCTGACTATTTTGGTTCCATGCTATTTGCAAGGCAGTTTTAATTTACATTTCAAATTATTTGTATGTGACTGAGAAGTGGGACAACGAGCAGATCGAGCCACTTCACCAGGAGCTGAACGCCTGCAAGGAATCTGCTTCCTCAGTGAGCAATCTGTGTGAGGTAAGGTTAATTTCAAAAACTGCTTTTACAATGGGGAGGTGACCAATGCAAACATACTGTATCTATAATATCCAGTTTAGCCAATGGCAATCTTTAATGATGGCAACACTGTGTAATATCTTATTTTACTACATAATGAATTTATGACTTGGAATCATTGGGCCAATATATATAATATATATTATTTTTATTTTATTTTATTTTTATTTTTTATTTTTTTATCTGAGACATTGCATATTAATCTACATTTTCCATTTCCAAATGACTGTAAATGCACCAGAGTAAGCATTTGGATGAACTGTGTTTATACAATTTATGATCTAAGTATTCTAATTTCCTATATTTAAAAGGAATCATCCAACTGACGAATAGAGGATGCAGTGCAAAATACTGAGAAGTATCTAATGCTGAAAGAGACCAATCTAACAGCATTGTCCAAGGCTTGAAGGACAGGCAGCCTTGCTGAATATCTGAAAAAATAAGGAGAGGAGGCTGATAATCATGGCTGAGGAATGTGAAAACAGGGAAGACGAGCTGGCAGAGATGTCTGTGAAGGAACTGACAGCTATGTCTGAACAGTATAAGAGGAACGAGAAGAAGCTGGTAGCCATGGCTTCCATGTTTGAGAGGAAGTTTGTGGCCATGACACAACTGTGCCAGGCCAAGGAGGAGGAACTGGCGGACATGACCACGCTCTACGAGTCCACAATGGGCGATCTGGAGGCTGAGACATGGCGTGGACAACAGACTTTGTTAAGTCTGGGGGCCATGATGCAGCTCTTTCAGGACAAGGAGCAGGAACTGGCTGCCATGGCTTTACAGGTTCAGACGAGTGAGGAGAAGCTGGCAGCCATCACAGAGGAGTGCCAGGCCAAGAAGGATAAACTGGTAGATGTGACCAAGCTGTACGAGGCCACAGTGGACAAGCTGGTGGCTGAGACACAACGTGGACAGGAGAGATTACAAAGGCTAGAGACCATGACACAGCTCTTTCAGAGCAAGGAGAAGGAGCTGGCGGCCACATCAGAGTTGTTCCAGGCCAAGGAGGATAAACTGGCAGATTTAACCAAGCTGTACGAGGCCACAGTGGACAATCCATTGGCTGAGACACAACTTGGACGGGAGAGGTTGGAAAGCGTGGAGACCACGACACAGCTCTTTGAGAACAATGAAAAGGAGCTGGTTGCCATGACTTCAAACTTTAAGCTGAGTGAGGAGAAGCTGGTGGCCATGGCATAGCTCTGCCACGTCAATGAGGAAGAGCAGAAGGATATAGGAGCTGTGCTACAAGGAGGAGACTGTTCTGCAGCAGTAGGTATATTAGGTATGGTGGCTGTGAAGGGCTTTGAAAATTAGTCAACAGCTGCTGGAGTCCTGTTTAGGAATGATGGGTAGGTTGCATGTGGGACTTCTGCTCTCTGACATAAGGGAAGCACAGTTGTTTTCGAAATCAAAATCTTTTCTTATTACTTGTATGTCAATTCTCCCCTCCTTTGTTTTTGGTTTTAGAAAAGAATGGTCTGTCACGGTTCCAGTGTCATTGCCCTGATTGGATACAACAGTATCACATGATTGTGCATGGTGGGAGCAGCTTTTGTGCTTGAGCAGTTGGAGTTTTTTGAGTTGGGTTCACTTTCTATTTGGTTTTTGGAAGATAATCATCTCAATAAAAATATTCAACAAAAAGGTTTTAACAACCATGGGTTTTTTTTTATGTAGTTTTGTTCTTTGAAATATGAATGCACCATGATAGAATGACACATGAATTTATTTTTGAATATTTTGGAATTCAAATCAAAAAACTTTCTATTCTCATGTGGTTCCAAGGTTCCAATGTTGTGACTGCCTATTGCAGCAAATTCAATAAATTATGACTTTGGTCTTCAAAAAGATATACATTTAAATTGTCCTCTCAATGAGCCTGAAATTGTAAATCCATTAAGATCACACATCTTTTCAGTCACAAAACTGGCCAAAGCAACCTATATTAACTTATTCACTTATGAATGTCTTAATTATATTGAACAAATTCTTTTCAATATGTACATAACAATATCTTGTGATGGAAGAAAAGAATTTGCTTTGCCTGCACAAGCTCCTACCCTGCTGTTTCTCCTTATACCATGTGTTAAATGCTCTGTGATATATAAGCCAGTATGGAACTAATCATCTGCTTACTCAATAACAACATTGTGTGGGTGTGTGGGTGGATATCATGGTGTGTCCCTCTTTTAATTTATTTTCAGGATCATCCACGAGGGCAGGTCTTACAAAGCGAGTAGTTGGAGGCTCATTTCTAGTTTACAGCAAGAATTCTGTTTTTTTGTGTGTGTAGCTGTGTTCGGCATTATTTACAAGTTTGATAAGTGTTGGTATTATATTGTCTACTCCTTCATTTAGACATTTTTTGTTTTTGCTTAAAAGCATTTAAGAAAAAAACATGCAGATACATTCGTTTTGCACAAATGCCCTTTGACAGTCAGGTCGGACGATATCTTCCATAAGATACAGCGATCGATAAAGTAATAGGAAAAGACAAGCTGGGTCATTATCCTTACATCCGATTATTATTGCATTGCCCGCTCTCCGATATTCGCAGGGCTGTGTGCGTTTCTCCCACTCTGCTTACGCCCCTTCCCTTCTGATTTGTATGCAGCACAAATTTCTCTCAGTTCCCAAGCCTCTGTAGAGTGAAAAATGGCCTGCGTGTTCTTGATAGCCCATGTGGTTGTGGAGTATAAATGGCTAATGAATTACAGATGAACATTGACGCAAATTAATCTTCCTGATGTCCCAGGGTAATATGGCAGCCATTTAAAAGTTTAATCAATACAGTAAAGTTGAAAACATGCAGGCGCTGCAGTTGTTTGGTTGTAATAAACATCGGTGGGAAACGAGAGTCCTGTCCCCAGAACATGCATCATGATGACAGGTATTTATGTTTAATGGACTAAATATTTTTTTATTGAAAGAGAACAAATGTCAGCTTAACTTTATAAGCTCTGCATTCAACTTTCCTTTGAGGTTTGTGATGGATGGATGACAAGTCGCGACGGCTAAGGTGCGTACGAATGATAGAGACAATATGAGTATAAATACAACGATTCATTTTCATAATTTTCCTTCACTGTGACATCTTCCTCACCTCTGAGCTCATGGAAAAGCATGGTAATAAAAGCAACATTTGAACTCAATCCATATGACTGACAGACACTTTGGTGTCAGAAATCCTCACTAGTGTACACAATTTATCAGTCCCTTTGGGCTAGAAATTGTTTTGTGAGAATGCATCAGATGAGCACATTTGATCTGATGCCAAGCAAACACGAGCCACTACCGTGACATAAAGCAGACTTCTTTTGATTTAATAACTTCCAAATTTATTTTTTCAGCATCCATAACCTTTTCTATCAAAGAGAGAGAGAGAGAGACAGAGAGAGAGGCAGAGAGAGACAGAGAGAGAAACAGAACATCTGCACTTTGAATACATGTTCCCTGTGGTGAGTAATATTTATTGGCGGCACCATTCGTTCACTTGCAAGATCTTGGATGGAAACACTGGGAGAACATTACTTTGAGACTTCTATTAAAATAAGCTTTTTTTGGTTAAGCAAAGGTACTGTATTTGCATCTTTCCCTTGGATTCTGTAGTGGTTCTGTCATTGACAGACATGAGCAGTCGCATGGACTTCCATTCGGAAAATGTATTGTGTTGTTTTAAAGATATTATTTTAATGATTGCGCTTGTAAAACTATGTACGATGCCAATTATCTCTTTAGATTTAACAATACAGTGGATTCACAGATGGGCGAGACCACATCTACTATATGATATATTGTAATGAAGATGTATAATTGTGTGCAATGTAACTGAGAAAAGGGGTTAATTATATCAATTATATCAAAGGTTGTTATAATAGAGTTGTTGTTCAGGACTCACGGATCCCTTATTTGTACCGTATGTAACTACATGTTCCCCTGAAGGGCTTATTTTGCTCATTATAGTCCTCTGATTTGAAAGATGATATTTTTTCTTTCTAATTACTCACAATAAAAAAAGCATGAATATATCGACATTCGTTGTGGAGCATAGTCAGTACATCACGCAGTAGTAGCGGTGACAGATAAACAAACGGTAAGATATATTGTTTCCGGAATAATGGCTTGGTTACAAGCGTTCCTGCTAACCTCGTAACTCACTTTCATATTGGGTTAGGGGTGTCTCCGCTTCTCGTTCGCTATCATCGCAGCCCTTGAGATAATAAGGAAAGTTTAATTGCATTGTTAATTGATTCCTCTGCACAACATCACTGCCCTGATTGATTGCGGAGTTGATGAAAATGTGAGACATAGGCAGAGTAAAATACCAGCTCGGTATGAAACGGAGTCTTGCAGGGGATAGATAACCTTGATGTTAAGAGCTACATCCTTCTGATGTGTCTTCGCTTGACATATTGATAGCCCTTGAAAAGGGAGAGGCTGATTGTATGCTGAATGTAATCATTAAACCCCCTTCACCCTGCTGTTGATTCATTTGTTTTTTTCCTGAAGGATCTAGTTAAACAGAAGGCCTCGTTAGCTTTGGCTGAGCCTATTTTTCAATTTTCGATCTTAACCCCATCCCTCCATCATTTACAAAGGAAGGAGCTCCCCTACTCATTCCCAGCTGAAGAGACGGTCCAGAATGCTGCCTGTTTAGATGTCAGCTGGGAAACCTGTTTTACTGGGATCCTGTGGGCTCACATCCAAAAGCAGCACAAAACCATGGCTTCTGTGGGTACTAACATCATTATCATTATGGGTTGATTTCCTTAAGGGGAGAGAATGGAAATGAAGTCTGGACCAAGTCATTGTCCACTTTTGAAGACGATTGTGGGATAGTCTTTCATGTCTATGTTCTTCAGTTTCCAGTTGCCAGGTAAAAACAAAGAGGGTATGAGATACAGAACAACCTGGAAGGTGCCATGATAAGGAATTGAACCTACACGGGAATATAGCTCTACATTTGGCCATCTTATGCACTACTTCACACATCTTGCTGCACTTTTTAAGCAAAAGTGGAAAAAATACATCTTTCATTAAATTGAAAATAAAAATCTGTGGGCCACATAAGATGAATTGCCACAGAAAGCAAGGCAAAGTAGGGTGATAGCACACTATGTATTTTTCCATTCTTTCTTGGCTCTTAGGATAAATTCTTGTTGCCTGTGTCTTGTCCTCTACCAGGTCTTTTATTCTGTCCATGTGGTTGTGCTTCAGATGTCTTTAAACATTTCTAAGGATATATAGTCATATAAATAGTGTACCTAAAATACAAATGCGGTGTGTTGACTAGGGGAAGCTACAGTAAGTAACCTAATACTACTGTAATTCTAACTTTGCCTCTGTTACAGTACTCACTATCTAAACTACTGCACAAATCATGTTTCCAGGTCACTGTCATTCAAGAAGGTACAGCTAAAAAAAGATGACATCCGAGGAACACACTGTTGATTGTTCTACTGCCAAAGCATACATAATGGAAACATTAGCTTGGAGTTCACTTTTAATCTGTCAGCTTAATGGCTGCTTAATTGTGCACAGGGTTTTAAATGTACGTCAGACAGGACCGGTATAAAAGGAATGCTCTCTGTGGCCTCAAACAGTCTCAAAGGCTCCAACAATCCCAAACACAAGGAGTCTCACGAGTAAGCATTGTCTCATCGGGTTCTTCCTGTGGACGCGGAACAAACCTCTCAATATTTCCATAGAACTATCATATGAAAAAGAGCTTTGCCACGTACGTATTTCCTCAATTTGCTTCCCCCAGCACCCCCTCTTTCTTTCTTTTTTCCCTGTTCTTGCCTTATCTTCCTTTTTTTTTCCCCCTTTCTTTCTTTCTTTTTTTTTTTTTTCAAATTACAACTTTGGTCCCCAGCTGTGCCGGGAGCCCGGGAGTGTATTTACAGCAAGCTGCACTCTATCACACATCAGCCCTGCTGCCAGTTTACACTGAACATACCCCACGGTCCCTCTGGCCAGGAAAGCAGACATCACATCTTTGTGTTCCAGAATCTTCTCCCAGGTGGCTTTGTTAAAGCTGGTGTGCTGAAATGTTGCATCCTGCAGTGCTGAGTGGTTGTTGATAGTTGCCATGAAACATGGAATGCCTGCCTGTCTTTTGTTCTGCCTTACGTCTTTCTAGTTTAAGCGCAATATCTGGGAAAAAGAAAAAGGAAAAACATCTTTAAGAGTCTAAGACCAGTTTCTGAAACGTCTTCTCTTTGTTTTGAAAGAGAAGTCATACACAATCAAGAGAGTAATAATGTTTTTTCGATCTCAGTCTTGCATATGAGATCAAAGACGAGCTGAGAGAGAAAACAACGTTGTGATTGAAGTCTGTTTGGAAAATATGTCATTTTTAATGATAATTCTGTACTATTCTTTTTGCGCAATTTTGTTTATGTTTTTGCAGAAATCTCAGAAAGATCCGTATTGCACTCAGTGCCCTGCATCTCAGTCAACTTGGCCTCCAACATATTATTATTATTATCATTTTCATTATTATCATTGGTAATTATATATTTGTGCTTTTTCTTTTGTGTATTTGTAATATCTGTGCACTACCCTACACATGCTTGCAGGGGTTGTGGTCTAGGCCTTCTGCTTTAAGTCATTTGTAAAGGACTAACAATGGTATTTCTCCCAGTAATAATACGGATGCACATTTGCACATTATAGATCACAGGGCAGTTCTTTTTGCTGTGATGGATCTGCACAGGTTTAGTTTTTCTCCATCTTTGAAGATGGCTCTTAGCGGGATTCCTGAAGAGGTTCTCTCTGAAAAACCCAAAAGCTGCCAGTGCTTCTCAAAGACACCAGTTCTCACGAGGGAGACACTGGTGTCGTCTGCTTCTTATAAACCACTGAGGATTTCTCTCTTCCTTTTTGTTTTTTTTTAGTCCCACGTGAATGTTCCTAAAGTGAGAATTCTTTTTTCTGATATAGCCTACTTGGAAAAAGAGGAAATGGAAATCTGCCTAAATATTAGGTGGTTGTTTATTATAAGGATTCCCATTAGCTGACGCCTTGATGACCAGCTGGGGGTTAAAGGTCTTTAATCCTTTATGGAACAACATTGTAAATTATGATTCTGTAATGTGAGTTTATCACTTTACCAACACAACAATATCCAGTCGATTTTTCAACTTGAGACAAAAACCTTTGCGTTTCTCTTTTCTCTAAGACTTGGATGTGCACGAGGCCTGGTTTGATGATGCACTTGAATCACAGCTCAGTATCTCAGTAAGTGATCTCTGCAGTGAGAGAGAGAGAGAGAGAGAGAGAGAGAGAGAGAGAAAGAGAGAGAGATAGAGTTGCTCCTCAGATGAAACCACCTCTGACTGCAGGAGGTCTGAAATGAAGCGCGGACTTCAGCCCTGACGCCTGTATCCCCAGGCCAGCAGCAGCTGGGATTCATTTCCCCCCCGCCCGAGCGGCCGATGCCTGGGCGGGAGGCGTTATCGGGCCCGGGCATCCTGTTCGCTCAGAGACTTTATGCGAGGCGACAGCTCCTCACACTTCAGTGTTTGCATCACCTCAAGTAGCTTAGATATGGGGGGGGGAAATGAGCACACTTCCACGACAAAGTCCAAATTTAGATTGACTAAGGTTAACCCCAGGCTCCCTTGCCCCCTTCCTCCCTGACAGAATAGGCCTGCTGGTGCCCCGTTCGGCACGGGGACTGGAGTCTGGAATGACATCTCACAAGAAGGCTGGCTGAGGAGGCAGGAGGGAGCCCATGCTCTGAAGCAATAGGAGACGATGTCAGGTCTGCTTAGAATGGCAGACAGCGTTTGAATAGGCTTCGCCACTAATATGGCACCCGTATCTCTGTCCTCATCTCTGTTTTCTGTCACCGTGTACAATTTGGGGGCCCGTCTTGCTCGCCCTGACACCGTCTTTTCGCATCGTGTTATTGCGCACTCCGAGCCACGCTCGGTGAATGCGTATCTCCGCCCCTTTCTTTTTTACGCCTGCCCCCTTTTGTTGCCAATGTGCTTCATGTCTATTTAAAACCGACGGGCGAATGCGGGTATCTGCTTTCTACACGGAGAGACTGTTAGCACCCCTGCGTCCTTGTCTCTCATCGAGGGCTAAAAGTTCACAATATTCACAATAGCAACACTTATCGGCTGCGTTTTTTCGTGACAATCCTACATTTAGCCCTTTTTAATAAACCCCAGAGCACCTCAGCACTCCTGCTGGTACACTCTCTCTTTCCAGGTTTTGCTTGGGTGTGAAGTTCAGAGATATCTCCCAAGAAATCACTCACTCCAAAGTTTATTCCAAGTAATTGTTAATGTATGTGTTGGTTCTACAGTTCACAGGGATGTCGCTTGCCCCAGGCAAAATACACACATCCACCATACATTACAGAACATGCTAATGGGTTTTCACCCACTGAGGATTGCAGCATCAGATTAGCACTTTTGGCATTATGCTCAAGGTCAAATGTCTCTCTGTTTAAATGTCTTGAGATTGATCAAATACGGGGAGGCACTTCAAAGTAATTGTATTTAGCTGTATCTCCAGGTCAAAAGCGATGTGGATGTCCATTAATAAATCAAATGTATTCCTGTAATTGTCTAAATTGTATATTAATTCCATGGGCAATAGTATAATATTAATACGAGTCAAGGACATGAATAGTGTCTGACTCAAATTTGCATTTTCAAACACTTTTCCATGAAAACATCCTTCTAGTCCAATAAAGTGTTAATTTCAGGGAACATTTCGAAGTATTTTCTCAGGCATTGCTCCTCTCTATAAATCACAAACTGTGTATCGTTCAATATATAGCTTTACAAAAACTACAGTTTATGTCCCCCCCCCCCCCACTTTGAGGGCTTATAGGCAGAGCTGCTTCCCATGTTGGGGTGACCTGCTGATTGGCTGTTTGGTGGGGAAGTCACATCACTGGGGTGAGGTGGGACACATCCATCCTACTCTAGATGACACGGGGAAATAGAGAGAATTGGGATTAGCTCATCTTTTATATAGTATATTCTGCAAAAGCAGACAGGAGGCCCATTTCTGAAGCGTATCTCTGGACAGAAAGCAGAGAGAGTGCTTGACCCTTCAGCCATTGATTGCTGTATTAATTGCTTCCTTATGGACTGAGCCTCCTCACGTATTTTTATGTTTCAGCCAAACAAAGCAGTACTCCCCACGTTTGACTGTCTAGACATTGTCCTTGGGCAAAATGGGCAAAAACTCTCGTCTTTTCTGTGCTCTTAGACTGAAGGATCATGTTTTCTCTCCTGGCGGCTATTTAAATTTGGGACTTATTTCCCAAGCATAATTAAATCTGCCGTACAAATTATTAATGGCATTATATAATACATTTGCAGGAATAACATAATTGCATAATTACATAATTGTCAATCAAGCCAATAATGTGGTGATACATCATCCGGTCCTGGTATATGTAATCCTTATACAGCAATCCTGTATATCATAGTGAGCTATAATAAGACAATAATTACAGAAAACGAAAAATCCGGTTAATAAAATACATATTTTGTATTCATGGAGCTCTCTTTATACCGGGCTGGCACATTTAGAGATGGAAATCTGTCTTATAAACTTTATTATTAATGTGGATTGTATTTGTGAAGGTTTTGATACTTTTTTAGAATTATTATTATTATTATTATAATTATTAGTAGTAGTAGTAGTAGTAGTAGTAGTATTGTTGTTTAATGCATGTTTTCTGCTGAAGATCCGCTATGTAGTCTATGGGAGTAATTCAGCTGCTAGTGAATGAACAGATTCATTTGCAGTGACTAGCTCTTACAGTGCGGCCTGCCAATCACGGCTGCTTCATTTAAAAAAAGCCAGTATGATGGAGAAATAAATATATAAGCCGCAGAGGAAAGTGAAACACATATCAGCTCTTACATTTTCACTAGCCGAACGCGGGCCCTCGGTGCCTTCCGCTGCCTCGGTTGGGCCTGTCAGGTCCATCCCTCTATCTTAGTCTGAGCAGTCACACGCAGATTGACATGATTGCCTCTAAGCAGACCCCTTCCACCGGAGTGACAGACAGCTGCAGCCCAGCGCCTGCGCTGACAGGATGAGCTGCGTGATGGATTGCCTGGCCCAACTGCCGCTCCGCAAGGGGGTCAGAGGTCAAGCCCACGCCCACACAGGGCCTGCGCAGACGGCGAAGACAATGTCCTCCAAGTCAAAGCGAAAAGTTCACCCACAAAGGCGGCTCTTCCGTGGGAGAGAGGCATGCGAGGCATGCTGGCCTTTCGCATGCGTTTCAGACGTGAGTATTGCCTCACCGCAGAGCACTCTCTTTCTGTGTGTCTGTGCCAGTATGGGGTCCTTTTCAAGAATCCTTTTCAATGTAACGCAATACTACTCGCATTAGTGTTTTTTATTATTTAATAACAAGACTGTCCTTTTGAACATAAGAAACATTTGCTTGCTTTTATGAGTAGCAAAAGGAAAATACAAAAATGACTGTCTGTATATTATAAGTTTGAGCTTTATATCTCTTGATATCTTGAGCTTGGTGTATTTTACATGTATATTGCAGTTGTTTCGCTTATTTCAAATACATCTGCATTTTATCATAGCTTATACTGTATGTCCTGAAACAACACCATTTGATATGTACCACGTGCATATCCAGTTTAGTTCTGAACCACAAAAAAATTAAGTATCATTTGCTTTGCCTTTAATATTATTCCTTCTCTCAATACCACATTTTGAAATTGTGACACAGTTGTTTTCGCTCTTGTATCGTGTCACATATTGTAGTTACTGTATATCCAGACATATGCATTTAGACATCATATTTACAGTTTTGTGTGCAAAATGTAGCTACAGTAGTGGTTTGCTTCTTCCACAAGTGACATGGTGGTATGATGGATTGTTTTGTGATGTCATCTAAGCTTTTTTAGACATTTATTGACCAATATGGATTTGATGAGTGCTTCATTGAAAGTCAACTTAGCCATTGGGTTTCTATGTTTCCCCTTGTATGTGTTATGTTTCAACTCATTTTTCACCAATATACTGTATTGGAATGGTTTAAATTTTCAACATTTTAACAGCTATATTTTTAATGGAAGCCTAAATATATGGCTAAACTTCATCGCCATTTCTGTGCCAGGTCACAGATACAACCAAGTTTTAGCTGTTTAAACTGTTTTTATACCATGAAGCAGGGTCATTTATAAATAATTATAGAAAATTACCCCTGTTTTTTCAATTGCGTAATTCAGAATGTTAAAGATTCTGTGTATTAAATAAAAAAGCAATAAAAGGTCTTCATATTTCCATATTTGCAGCGTATATTTTTCTTGTCGGAGCGATACACTGCCTGATTCAGCCAGGCTGTCTTAATTGGCGCGTGTTTAATTGTCCTCCAGCGCCCGGATTATCCCAGACAAATTCCGCAGACGACTCTAAATGTGAAGGAAACCATGTGTGGCTTAAGTTGAGCTCATCAATCTTCAGGAGACGGTGCAGAGGAAAGGTCAGAGATAGCCCCGGCGTAATGTTTTTTCCCTTTATTTTTTCATGTGCCGCGCATCATCCTATGAGAAAATGTGCCTGCCCCCTTACCGCCATGCCGTTTCGCCACATCGCTCGCTACTGCCAGCATTTCAAAATGACAAGGTTTGTTTGCCGCTGTTTTGATATGTTTAGAGGAAACTCGGACTGACAGTCGGAGGAGGCAGGAAGAGGGAGCCACAACAAGTCCGCCCCCCTCTCCCCCCACCCCACCCCCCTTCGACGTAAAATGTCATCTCTCCCCTGGCTGGGCTGCAGAGGCATCCTGATGAAAAGAGCAGACATTTAAAAGTTTCTGACATGTGTCACAGACGCTGCCATTGAGCCACTGCTCCTGATGTAGCGGGAGCTGACAACATCTGAGCCGCGCGAGCTGGCTGGGGGACATTCCAAGTTTGGTATGTGTCACTTTGGATCCTTGTCACTGCACATCTTGAGAAGATTCATAAATATAAACAACATTATAAAGCGCCGGGGAAGGTGGGCCGGGGAGAAGCAGCCGCGCGGTGACGGGCCTTTGTGTCGAGGTGGGAGCAGCGGGAGGACTAATTAAGGAACGAGCGGGGGAACAACCTGGAGGCGCTGACCCCCGCGACCCTGTCTCCCCGCCGGTGCGAGGGGAGGGCCTGTCGCTGGCTTTCTCCTGTCCTCCGGATCATATGACCTCATCACACTCTCCGCTGAGAAAGTTGTGGACTTTCATAGCCCACCGCAATCTTATGCCAGGCCTGCGACATGTAGGAGAAATCCAATGAATTCGATATAATACATAAAACAACAAGTTATTTAGCTTATGCTTTTATCCAAAGCGACTCACAGTTGATTAGAATAAGCGGGGGACAATCCCCCCCCCCACTCGGAACTATGTGGGGTTAAGGGCCTTGCTCAAGGGTCCAACAGCCGTACAGATCTTATTGTGGCTACACCAGGGCTTGAACCACCAACCTTCTGGGTCCCGGTCATGTACCTTGCCACAGGAAATATGTGCATGATGTATTTGTGTCTGTGCATGGGGATGTGTTAACATGTACTGTATATTGCATGTATAATAATGTGTGCATGTGTATATTGTACATTATTATGCATGCAATATGTATATAAAATACACCCACTCACACAAAAGTACATCATACAGTATACAGTCCTTATATGAGACCAGAGCCTGGATTTGTGTTGCGATATCTACCCTCTCATTACTGAACCACGGACTCTAACAGCAGAAGTGGGCCTACTGACCTCAGACCAGTCGAGAGGCTCAGTATGAAATGAGTACCGCTGTCACATAGCCTTTCCCAGGCTGCCAGCGGACGTGTTACTAATCAGCAGAAGAGTGCGTCCCCGGTTCAGTGGATAGGCCCCTGTCCTCCGCCTCGTCTCTGTGATACGGCGCGCTCCGCCGTGGAGACTCTGCCTCCCGCGCGTCTCGAACCTCGAGCCGAGGACGACGGCGCGTCAGAGCAACTTAGGGAAACCCACACTCCTTCAAAGTCATCAATTATTAGGCCACACTCTTTGAGTGATCGACAGGAGCCAATGCAAATACGGCAGGCGAAACGGAGGCGCGCGCCCGTGATTGACGGCCTACACGGATAGCGCCGGCTGACTCGGACCGGGATGAAGTGAGATTGTGAACAAATCACACACGCCCCCCCCCCCCCACAACGTTTAGAGCTGGTACCATCACCCTGCACCTGAAGATATCAGCTCAAGCTGACTGGGGAGGAGTGGAGAAGAAAGGGCCTTATTTCCGGGATAGTTTCAGATTAGCAACATTTGTCATTGAGGGGGAAGATGGTATAATTAGCTTGTCAGTCTACTTTAGGCTGAGCTGGCTTTCCCCAGTAAGAAAGATGGACTGACTGCCAGTGGAGTTGACAGGCAGTCGATAATGTGGCAATTAATGTCATAAATAATTCTAGAAGCAATTATATCAAAATGGACCCCATGCTTTAAAAAAGAACAGCATTCCCTTATCATTTCCTCTAACAGTAGGAGAAGCTTTCATTTTTCTCTGTAATTACTTTTCATTATACATAGTAATACAATATGGCATTTCTCACCACACATACACACACTCACACACACACACATACATGCCTGCGCGCGCACACACACACACACACACACACACACACACATTTTGAATGAAGCAGAAGGGCAGCATTCTCAAAGACAAAATGTGATTTGGCAGTCCATCATTTGACTTTGTAACTTTGCAAAGACAAAATTATAAGAAAGACAAATATGGAAAGTTATAAAGGAATATTAATACAATCATGAAACTCATTATTTGTATAAAATAACTGTTTGTGGCTACTGTACAATGAATCTCACTGAAATTGGAAACCAAGTTTTAAAATATAGAAAGTGCAAATAATTCATTGTAAATGGAAAATGAGAACTAAGATAAATTACATGAAACATTTTGGTTTTTTTCATTCACATTACATGTTTTTATTATTATTATTATTTCTCTATATTATTACTCATGATAGGAGCTCTACCCAGGCAAAATGCCAGTAATGCAGTGGAAAACACACACAAGTTAAAATACATGAAACATAACGTAAGGCCTTGGGAAGGTCTCACCTGGTGGAATATATGTGTACACAGTGATTGCCCAAGGTTATGTCAGCTTCCTCTGCATTATACATGAATCCTGTAACTCTTACAAATACCAATCATCTAACCCGAACCTTGGGATAAAAATTTTACTAAGTAAATCAGTGAACATGCTGGCATTTCTATTAACCTCCAATGTGCAAGCGACAGAAAATGAATCATAATAAATAACAACATGCAGGTATAAATCAGGGTTACTACTTTGAGGTGAGGGGAAACTGTAGTGTATACCACCATCTGTTAGCAGTCAAGCTCATTTTCTAGCATGAAATTAAACTGTTTGCTGCGCAGCCGTGGCATAACAGTAAAATGCCCCCAAAAAAATAGTTTTATAATCATAGTAATTCAGTGCTTGTAACAGTCTTATGGGGTTGCAGTTGCTCTGGCATTTAATGCTTAATGTACCAAATGCCTGTACAGGAGAACTGAATTGTATTAAGAATTGTATATTTCATTTCAATTCATTTCCTTGTCCTGGAGGAATGCAACAGGATGCCAAGAACAACAGAGTGGGTGTTTTTGCGGTGAAATGAGTGAATTGAATGAGTGAAATTATCACCTCCCAGTCCCCAAAGAGCAGTTCCGTCAGTTCAAAGGTGTGGACTCTTTCAGCCATCTTTGGAGGTTTGCACGTTCTAAGGCGCCTGGGTAAACAGCAGTCGTGTGCAAATGGATCCTCTGCTAAACATTACTCAGGGGTGGGTAATAACATAGCAGCAGATACAGCGCACTTGGCAGATACAGGTATAATTTTGTCAGACCACAAAAGACTGCAATATGGCCCATGTATTTATGTGCTCTACAGGTGTGTAGCAATGATGCACTTTTCACAGTAATGTTTCAAAAAATGTAATAACATTTGTATTTTCTGAATCTAGTTTGATTGTAGGTAAATTGATGGATTAATCCCCTAAAATTCTATACCTCATATATCATAAACGTTAGAAACAATAATATAATAAGTATGTTTATAATGTAATCCCTGACTTTAAAAAAAGACAGCTCAAGCTAGGTTTTGAAACACCTGGTAGCTGGTTGACCAGTTAGACAAGCTCTATACTCAACATGGTTTGACAAGCTCAAGCTAGGTTTTGAAACAGCTGGTAGCTAGTATTTCCAATTGGCCATAGCTGGATTTTACACCAGGGATAGCATACAGTATATAATCATATACTATAGTCATCCTGTTTTCTGTAGCAGTCAGATGAAGTATGCAGCACGCAGCATTTGTTCATTTTGATTCAGCCGAACATTAAAGTAGCCCGGAGCTTCGATTTTGTTTGCTTGACTTTAAATGCTGAAAGCTAAGAAAAAAGTAGCGGCCATTTTGACATTTATTCAAAATGGAAAGGGTCACAGAGTGGTTGTGCTGGACCACTGCTGTGGAGAAAAACGTCCTCTCGAGGCACTGCACTTTGTATGTGAAGTGGGAACGTAATATCGAAATACTATCCATTTGGCATGCCACATGCCACAATTATACCTTTTCATTTCAGAGACCTGCATTCTACTTTGACATTCATGCTGTGCGTTGATGAGAAAACAGCTCTTTTTTCCTGCGACTGCATTTTATGTTTGCCCTTTTGCTGTGGTGCCAGGTCTTATGCGTGTATACCGTAGGAACACTGGGTTTTTTCTGATGCCTCACTGCCTTGAGTATGAAGCTTGTATCTGGTTGCAATGCGCTGTGGGATAAGTTTGGAAAGATAAGATTTGGGTCCGCACAAACTGGAAAGAAATAGGTCCGTGGCTGCAGTGTCCCACTAAGAGTTGTTGACTGTGGAGGGTTGCTCTCCCCTGCTGAAAAAAAACTGCTGAAGCTAAGTTTTGAAACATCTGGTAGCTGGTTGACCAGTTAGACCAGCTCCATACTGAACATGGTTTGACCAGCTCAAGCTATGTATTGAAACATTTGGCAGCAGGTATTTCAATCTGGTCATAGTTGGATTTTACACTATTATTAAAACCTTTATCAGGATTTTGATGTCCTGAAACCAATTGAGATCACTGTTGCAGTAAAATCTCTGTTGACAGCAGTTATGAAAATCCCAAATTAAAATGCTTTTTTTATGGTGGGGATGTTAACACATTTATTGCATCCTGTGCACATGCACATACATAATATAGAGGTCATAGGATATGCTGCGCTATATTTATTTTCTATATGAGACATGATATATGGCATCTTTGCAGTTTGGCCTGTGTCATTTATTAAATTAGAATGTTTTTAGAAAATTAGAAAAATGTATGGGCAGGGCTGAACTGAAAAACAAATATGGAGGTGGCCTGAGGTGAATTACTATGGTAATTGTATTTTTACCCCATACACGCAGTATTTGCTTGATACAGTTAGGCAAAGAGAATATTATTACATGTCATTTGGCTGACACTTTTATCCAAAGCGACTTACAGTTGATTTGGACTAAGAAGGAGACAATCCTCCCCTGGAGCAATGCAGGGTTAAGGGCCTTGCTCAAGGGCCCAACGGCTGTGTGGATCTTATTGTGGCCACCGACTTTGCGGGTCCTAGTCATGTACCTTAACCACTACGCTATTTATGCAAATATAAGATAATTATCTTGACATTATCACGCATGAGTCCTTTAGTAGATCCCCATAATTCACCAAATCCAAATAATGCTGAACTGTGTGAAATCATCTACCTGATAGAGTGCAAGAAATATATCATATATATATTATATATTATATAATACTGCAACAAGAAAACAGAACAGAAAACTGAGAAAATGGGAGCAGGTCATTTTGATATGAAAGATGAACTCATGCAAAATATACGTACTTGGCCCTTGGCAAAAAAAAAAAAAGATGATGCCAATGCTATGAGCACTAAAAGCTTGCAACATCTGTGTAAACATTTGGCTTTTTCCAGTGATATAGGCAATGTGCTTATAGCCTAAAGAAAGATGTCTAAGGCAATATCGTGTACCGTGCCTTCAGGGCATTCTTAAGTGGCATTGTACTTCTGCTAAAAACTTGGCTTTGCAAGCAGTCCTGTTGTATTTGCTGTGGAAGTATATTTGGGTTTTTTACGATGACAGTGTGCAGTGCAGTGTGCAACAGTAATGCCATTTTATACTTAAATACTTTTACAGAAAGTGAATAATTAATATAAAATTCAGTATATTATAATATTTTAATTCAGTAAGAATTAAAATTAATAATGCTTTTTGGAATAGTAATAAGAAATATCATATTGTTGAATGTGTGTCTTTCACCCATTGCTATGGCATAAAATTACCTCAATGGCCTATTAATCCAAAAAGATCACTGTATGCATAAATATGAATGCTGATATGAACCACTCATTTTCATAGACCAACTCTCCCAGAAGGATGCACAAAAAAGATACTTTCAAAGACCCTTTCCTATTCGGAGGCCTGAACACTTTGTCCAATATTTCCCCAGAAATAATGCTATGACAACTATAACAAAATATCCAGGGCTTAAGTGTCAACATAGGCCAATAAATGAACCCAGAGGCAAACTGAACTTTCACAGTGTTTAAAAGACAGACACCAGGGACGCAGATGGAAGAAAAGCCACACCAGTCATCAGCCGAGTATAAAACATGATATTTTCTCTTATCAACTCATGCATGCACATATAAAGCCGACATTTGCAAACCCAAAACAGTAATTTAATGTGATCCAATATGGACAGTTCATATGCAAATTCTAGAAGGAAGTTTTACAGATTTTCCCCATATAATTTGCTTGATGGCCCTTTCGGCGTTGTTCATTCAATATCCTGCTAATGAAAGAAAGGAGAGGCGAAGAGAGAAATCTCACAGTGCTGCCCAGTTGGAAGAGGTTTTCCAGGCGGTGATTGACTTTTTGTAGGCATTGTCCATCTGTGTCTCCTTGTCCGATGAAAAGTAAATCAAGATTAGTGAAAGCTATACCTTTTTATTTACAACCACCAATTAAGCAGCTCCCCAACGGTAGTGCTAAACGACATTTAATTCCAGCTACTTGATAATATAGATTTTATACCCATTACCCAAGCTAGGAGCAGGGCCCTTAAGTCTGCTCACTGCTTAACACTGTCAGTCACTAGTTGAGCACCAGGGATGGGCGCTACTTAGACAGTGTACGAGTCAATTAACGCCCCAATTCTAAATAAAACATTGTTTTGCATTATGCATGAATTTACAACTATTCCCAACTGTTTCCTTTGATTATTTCCTCTGATTATTGCATGCATCCAAAAACAATCATAATGCAAAATACTAACAAATGCATACAAAATGCACACAAAAACATATGCACAGTGCTATAGAGTTGTATCACATTGCTCCGTTATTCATCTTTTAAAATCTTATAAAATAATAAAAAAATATTATTTTATGAGCTCAGTTCTGACATGGCAACAACGTTATTGTCCAAGTAAGTGACATCAGCGTTATTAAAGGAAAAAAGGACAATCATGTAAAACGAATTATAAAAGAAATAAGCGATGAATGGAGAAAACAACGACGCCATTCTGGCTCGAGTTTAATTCTGTTAATCACCCGAGGTAAAGATTATCTGCTCGTGTCGATTTAATTCAGCTTCAAATGAAGCAGCGAGGTCACTTTTTTTCCTCCCCTCAGTCGACAGGATTGAATTGTCATGTAGTTCTAATAGGCAGCTGTGGGAATCATTAGCTGAGCTCAGCTCCCTGACTGATGGGCATTTCAGGCCAATCATCTGACCGCACACCCGGCCCCGGCACTATTGACACCGTGTCAGAGCAGAGAGGCTATGGCTTAATCAGCCGGGACACTCACAACATTGATTTGACAAGCTGCCGTAATGACCTTCTTGTTTTCGTAAAGGATCACTGTTTATCTGGGATGGCACTGATGCACTAAGTGCAGCGCATTGTCATGGAAACTATTATCGCCCCGGTGCTGCGACTCCAGCGCGCTCTGGAGAACGCTGTTTGTGTGACAGCGGGTACCTGCTGAGGCAAGGATTGGTCCGCGGTGTAACAATGGCAACCGGCTCGCCTTTTTCACCCCTTTTGTCTGCTTTTCAATGGAGTGGGCTGAGAAAAGCAAATTGCTTTGCTGCAGACAGTGTGAATACCTGCATGCATTGTTTCTGTTACAATGTGGATACATTTTCGCACATTTTAGTGGATTTAGAAGCAATAATTAAATGCTTCTCCCCTCTGGCTCTGCACTCTCTATACTGTATATGCAGTAATATATAGTAGAGTCAGGTCTAGAATTATTGGCACCCTTAATATAAATGTACAAAAGACTGTGGAAACCAAATAACACCATTACTGTGATAAACTGTAATTATCCCACATGTGGAAAATGTCATACTTATGAACTATTCAATGGAATCATAAAAAAATCACACATTTTCCAGATTACACACATATGGCCAAAAATACATTTCACAATTATAGGCACCCCTGTGATTAGTTCTTAATGCAACCTCCCCTGGCAAGGATAAAGGCACAGAGCCCTGCCTGTAATATCAGGTTTGACAAGGCTGAAGAACACATTTGGAGGGATTTTGAACATTCCTCCATGCAGAACCTTTCAAGAACCTTGTACTCCTCAGGTTTTCATTTGTGAACTGCCCCCTTCAGTTCAGAGCATAGGATTTCAATAGGGTTTAAGACTAGGGGTGCCCATTGCAAAACATTTATTTTGTTTTCACTGAACCATTTCTGTGTTGATTCTGGGGTATTTTTGTGGGATCATTGTTTTTTGGCACTGTAGGTCCACCTATGACTACGTTTCACTCTCCAGGCAGAGGCTGGCCTGTGTTGCTGCTGTTTTTGCCTAAAATGTTGTGGTACTCGGATGAATTAATTGTGCCATTGATCTTAAAAAGAGCCTCTGGACCACTGACAGCAAAACAGCCCCAAAGCATCAATGATCCACAAGTATATGTGACAGTAGGTATGAGGTGCTTGAAATGCATCCCTTTCTTGACAAACATGTCAATGGTGTCCAATGCCAAAGCATTCACATTTGGAATAATTTCACCATTGAACTTGATTCCAGTCAAAGTTCCAAAGATGTTTGGCAAAGTCCAAATGCTTGGATTTATTGTTACCCTGAGAAAGTTCATTTATTTGTGAAATCCATGTAAAGGGTGCTTTATGGTAGATTTTAGTGACCCCAAGATGCAACTAAATTCTGCAGTTCATGAGCTGTGATATTTGGGTTCTTTGCCTCCCTCACTATTATCCTCAATGTGTACTTGCGTCCTCAACCTGCCAATGTTGCAACTGTTTTTATTTATTTTTATTATTGCCTTAACAGTGCCTAGGGGTATATGTAACTCTTTATTTATTGTTTTTCCCATTAACTGATTTGTGTTCATCAACAGCATGTGTCTATGTGATTCAGCCATTTTTAGGTTTGTTGGCTTTCCCATGGTGGTGGATGACAAAATTATTTTACATGTCTGTTACCTCATTTGTTCAAGATATTGTATATTTGTATAAGAAAAGTGAAGTGATGGAAGGCCAAATTAACATTTTATTTGATTGATTTAAATAATTTTTACTCCAGTGGTTTTTGATGTAAAAAAATACTCAATAAAAGAATAAAAGCTTCTTTTTTTATGTTCCTATTTGATTTAGCATATGAATAGTTCTGTGTTTCATGCTGAAATCATTGTTCTTAATTTCATACAGCCTTTTTTTCCCCTGATATTTCATTACAAATTCTCGGCAAGGGTGTCAATAAATCAAGGCCATATATGAATTTATCTTTTTATAGCAGCAGACCTTTGTTTATATAGGAAACGATAGCAGGTTTATTTGTGAGAGCTGCGAATGATGTTGCTGTCAGGTGGATGAGTGTAATCAAAGCGAGCTCCGGTTCCTCCATATAACGGAGGTGTCAGACGGTAAATATTATTGGCATGCTGACAGTCTCCAGCTGTGACACTGTGTGTAAAATCGTTAATAAGCACATGAAGGGGCACTACATCCCAAGGTGAGAATGTGGAAACTGTTTTCATCAACAATTATCTGGAGCGCTGTGAAGTATCCCCTGTCAGATGATCTACAGGACAACGGTGAAGCACTTTGTTTCAACATGTAGGAGGAACGATGTTCACTGAGCACCTAATTAACCAAGTGCTGAATATAGAAAGCACACAAACAATGCAATGGGGTTTTTTTTTATTTGTATGATTTATTATAAATACACATTAATACAGAATTAAGTGGTGTGGGCTGGGGTGTCATTGTACATCTGAGTTTAAGATCCAATGACGTGTTTACATGTTTAAGCAAATTATTCACTGGAATAACACTGGAATCCCCATAGGTATTTTATTGGCAGATGTTACCAAAAATGGGAAAGCAGTACAATTTTGAAAAACTACTATAAAGCCCTTATGAACTTGACTACAGTATACTGTATGTACAAACTGTAAGGTTGCAAGTATAAACAAAATCAAGGTTGACCAGCCTACATTTCCATTTCAGACACAGAGGGACATACTGAGAGACACAGAACATATATTCAGAGGCACCATGGTTTGACAAGCCACCCATGAACTCATGCTTTCTACACACATGTATCCTTTACATTTTAGTTGTTTTATTTCATGGGGACGGCTTTGACAGTGTTTGTCAGAAGTACAGTGATAGCAGCATATCCTTTCTTCATGCAGGGGCCAGGACAGTGCTGGTTTTGCATGGTTTCCTTTAGAAAACATGGCCTCGTTAAATGGCTGATCAATGTCTCACTCGGATCGATCCCAGGCAGCTCTGGCCCACTGCACACACCAGGAGCCACTTTATTGTAAATCAATCATTTTGAAAACCTCTCACAAAGAGGGCAGCCCTCACTGACACACCATCAATTTCAACTGTCTGTGTTCCACCCTTATCTGTCCACAGTTCAGCAGTGCCACCAACATTACGTCCACTTTTCAATTTGCAGTTTCATAAAATTATTTATTTAGCTAGTCGGACCTGGTCTAGTCCTGGTGAAGCATCGGGGAACGTTATCACCAGCACCAAACAATACAAAATGCGCTAATGTTGGAATTATTTGCAAAGGCGGTTTTTGGGGAATATATTCATCCATGATTTGGAGTGCTAAACAGCATTGATCTGCAGTTGGAAGGCAAATTCAGACAGCTATAATTTGATATAATGATCTATCTCCTGTAATGAGAGAAGAATATCAGTGAAACTAATTTTATCCAACCCTACAGGGATATGTTTATTATGTCTCATGTTTGACCAGGCACACATGGCCTTATCTAAATCATTTCGCGTCCATACATTTTGAACGGACATATTTCTAAGCAGCTACATTTTTGTGTTATTTTTGTGCTTATTGCAATTATTATAATTGTAATGACAAAGATCATGATTCTCCTACTTAGGAAATTCAGTGATATAGAGGGCTATGTGAAAAATGTGAACAGGTCATATGATCTGCCAATAATATTGGATTTTTGGGAGGCACTAAAGAATATTTGTTGACTGGTGTAAAATACATACATAACGTAACACATACACAAGAATATAACATCAACCATGGAAGAAGCAAATACTGTAGAATGTTATTTTCTGGGAAAGGTTGCTAGCTTTCTTACATATTTAGTTCCATGAGATTTTGCAGAAAAATCTAAATATAGCTGGTATACCCTAATAATTATTTAAACTTTTGGCATGATAGATTAAGAAACGATAAAAATGGATGAAGCATCAGCATTTACAGTCTGGTAACTCCTATTGCAAAAGATCTTAATACTGAACAATTAGGGCACCCTGGAGTATGCATGGGAGATGTAAACGGTTTCCATGTAAATGTACCATGTAACATTTTGACACAGGAATGTTACACCATTCTATAAATGTAAGACTAAGGATAGAAAACACTATAGTTATTGTCCCCTGTGAGATTTCCAGTCACATTTATTTACAGTGCTTTGTCTTAATATGGATTGCCTAGGTATTATTTTGTAACAATAATGACAAACCACCACACCAGATGATCGTAACACCATATATTTTGCAGAAAAAGCAGAAATTTGTCTAAAAGGAGGCTGACAAGCCATAACATACTGTGCATCCACTGCTGATGTATTGATTGGCATCAAATATGATTCCCCCTGTTTGACAACATGACAGCCCTAAGTGATGGCCAAGTAATAACATGTCACGAGACTTAAATCAAGACTAATCTGTCCGTGGAGATAAAGCCCACTGGCTGGTGAACGGTGGCTTCCTTGGGACAGATGGATCAGACATTGGCCCTTCTATTTGTCCTCATTGGTTGGTTAATATAATAGTCATGACAGTAGATGAGACTCTTAATCACTGTGAAAACAAAGATGCCTAGAGCCAATTTTCTTAATATTTTTGAAAGGCTCTACTTGAACGTTATTTCTGGAACTTAATTAACATTAGGGCTGTGCTCGAAATGTTGACACAGCAGTATATTATAACTTACCTACTGATGATCCATGTATCAATAAGGATTCCTGTATCAATATGTTTATTGAAATAATATTGAAAATATTTTTTATTGCCTCCAGTAGGCATCTTTTGATCACAGCTCAGGAGATGGCTGGGGTGGGGCTCTTTATTTAATTCCACATCTAAGGTGCAATGTTCTTCAGATCAGGGGCCTGTTCCACAAAGCAGGATTACTGAGTTAGCTGGATAACTGAACTCCCTAATCCTGCTTTGTGGAACAGGCCCCGGGGGTGTCCATCTAACCCGAAAACGGAAGGTCCAGAGGCCCTTTTTGGATAACACTGGACACCCCTCCTTTACAGTAGATTAAACATATGTTATGAAGTCTGTTTGATAACATTTCAGAGTATTATTTCAAAAAGCATTTATTTGGCTTTTCAGCCCACTCTTGCAGTTAATTGGTCCTGTAAAAATAACCTGTGCACTGTGTTATTTGCCAAGAAGAGCTTGACTTGGCCTGTTCCCCAGCCTTTAGGATGCTGTCTTGTTGAATTACAATTGCCATCGGTTTTAAAGTTATTTACGAATTTAGTTATATCTTTTCAACCTCCCTGACCCTGGAAGAACACAAGCTAGCAGAACGCCTTTGTTTAAAAATGTAATTGTGGTTGGTGGAGATAATGTTAGGAGTTCTTCTCTCAGACATCTGGCTGTAAAAAGCATGCATTGTAATGCTTGAGGACATTTCAATGTTTAATTTGACATGTGTGGGTTTGAGAACAATACAGTAACTTAGATGGCTGTGGAGAAAGTTTGCTTCAATATAATGCTCTCTGACATGAGATTGCAATTGAGAAAACAGCAGCTGTCCACAGTTTTCAGCGTTTTCAACCTATCTTTCAGTTTCAGATCTGATGATACCTTCTGTATCTATCAGTATTCATGACTCAAGCCACCCATAGCATAGAACCAGTGGATTTTACAGATTGTTTTGGATTTCATTCTTTGTTATTTTAGTATAATATTTTTGTGGAACGTCTCAAAATTGTAAAATAGATTTAATCTTGCATAATTACCCAATTTAGTTTTATTCAATGTGAATAAAATAGTATTAAGACCTACTCAGCTGTAACCATACATGTACAATGAATTGATTAAATGTATGCCTTGATCAAAATAAATAAAAACAAGACTACAATTTCAGAGAAGGCAGTTAGCAGAAAGGGTTTACAGTAAACATTAATATGATCACTTAAAGGAAAAAAAAAGTACATTCAATTTCCCCAGTGTTTCTCAGTCTAAGATCTGTGAATATTAAGCATTTTCCCCAAAAAAATTACAAAGCAACTTTTAGAACACAAATACATCCATTTTAATCTGAGAAAATACAAAATGAAACCATGTACAAGTTATGTACAAACGTTTTGTACAAGACAATATATTTATCACCGGTTATCATATGACAGAGTCAGGTAGATCAACTCAGCACCATCAGTTTCTCCACCAATCCCTTGGCTATAGCAAAGGAAAATAAATTAGACTGCTGCGTCAAGCTCCTCTTTCCTGTAATGAACAAGTGCCACAGACTTTCAGTGAGGATTTACCCAAGACTGATTTTCCAGGCTTCCAAATTTCAATGCTGACTTAAGACGTATATACCCCAAATGATATGTGTTTTATTTAATCATTTACAACTCCCAGTAATTAAACATAAAGTAAAATCAATCTTTGAACATCGACGAATGAAAAGTTATGCAATAATGGTACACCAACGTTTGAAGGTCAAAAGGTCAGGAGCTTATGAGGCGAGGGAAATATCAGGTAATAAATACAGGCAAATCAATTAAATAATTAATACATGGATAATAGTATATCAATTTCAGATTACACTAAAGAGGCCATGAACTTGATATCCATCATGAGGTCTGGTGCCTTGCGATCACATTGTGTCATTCAGTCATTTTATAATGCACCCGTTCAGTAAAGGTCCCCCTTTGACTAAAAATAAAAACAAAAAAACATATCAACCATACAGTACACGAAGCAGCTATAGATTGATGCATTGCCTATTTAATTTCAAATGTAAATAAAAACAACCATAACGCTCATTTCTGATGCCACTTTTTGCTGTAGTGGGTCTTAAGGTGTTCTCCCTTGGCCTGATACCCACTGCCTGGCATTGTCTTGGCAAAGAGGCTTTATTGGCTTGGATGTTCTCTATGCCAGTCTAACATGCCACACCCTGTTATCCCTGACTTTCTATGGGCTGTCTACCATCCTGAACATTACAAATGACTCAATGACACACAGCAAAACACACAATGTTGTATTACTGATAAGTAACACTGGTTGGCAACACACCCCATGTTGAAAAGAACAGTGGACCATTCCGGCATGAGGTACACAGCATCGGTTTCCCTGTTACATCAAATTAAACCATGAACTGACATACGGGTAAAACTGGCAGAATTTAGGAAATATCTTTGGTTATTAAAAATATATATCTAAATATACTAAAATATTATCTGTAAAATGTTATGTGCACATACCTCCGCACATTTTTAGTGTTTCAAAGTTTGAACACTTTGATTTTGTAATCAAAACTGAAAGAAAGTAATCATATGCATGGATCCTCTGACAGAAATATCACAATTGGATACACCTTCAGACGAGCCAGCAATGGGTTAAAGTAAGATGGAGTTCAGTGGACAGTATGGAATGTAATAACTAGAGCATTTGCACATCATCCACATACAGTAGTAGGCTGCTTTCCTCATATGAAATGAAACTTTTGAGAAGCTTTACAGATTGCAGGATTATGTATTGCACAACAATTTGATTTGAACTGGATTTCATTACAGGAAAAGGATAAAAATAATATAAAAACAATGAAGTACAATGGAATAATCCCAATTTATATTACACAATTAGCTTTCATTTTCCAATTTATGGGTAAACGCAACTTTTGTCAATTTTCAGGCTAGCAAGCGCATCATCAACTATCCAATTATACATACATTCTATTCACATTTTTATAAGTCTACTTGCTACAAAATGTAACAACATGTAATCACAATTCCAAAATTCACCCCAATATAGTCTACTGTATGTGGTTGCAGTTGCAAAACCACTAGACCACATCCAGTAGACAGACAGGTAATCCGAGTTCATTTTAATAAAAGAAAATGTATACTATAATGGACAGAATGTACACAGCAAATGTTGCCGGCAAGTATTACCTTTTGCAATATTGCAGTAAACATATTTATACTGTAATTATCTACCTGCTTCTGATCCAGGAACTCTCAAATGTCATTCCATAGCATATTCTGGAAAATAGTTTATTATTTAAAATTTTCTTCAGTTAAAATATCAGTAATGGAAAAAAGAACACTTTTGTGATACACAAAAGTGGTATTTGTGGGTAATCTAAGACACTAAAACTTGTTTTCTGTATTTTCTTTTTTATTAAATCCCTTCAATGCTGAATTTAAAAATGTATGCATACCAAATTATTCTGTATCATTCATGATTCAGTTTAATTTCTGTTTGCCAATAGAAAATGGGCGTCATTGAGCACATTTTTCAATTAATATCACTGCCAAATAGTCCCACACAGCCCATAATACCTTCAAGAGATTGTGGGAATTGATACAAGCTTCTATATTTGTGGGTATGTAATATGTGTTTTATCACTGTTTATGTATATTTAGGGGAAAACAAAAAACAAAAATGAGGATGATGTGTGGTGTGAGTTTAGACTCGAATCACTCTAAACTTTTCCTCCATGTACATGGTGAAATGTACTTTAAGAGCCTGTAAATTTAAAATGGAATTTATGCTCATGTGAATATAAAACAAGTCTGTGTACGTGTGTGTAAGTTGCCATTACCAAAGTAAGAATTCAGTTCAATGTCAAAGTCAGTCCTCGAAAAGCTTGCACAGCAATGTGAAGCATTGATTCATCAAAACGCCTGCACCATTACACATCTCGCAGCAGAATAAGCTGAATGTGACATTACTGTCCAGACCCGCCTAACACACCATATGACTGAGCTGTTTTTGAAAATGTGTCCCAGCGTTCCTTTTCTGAGGCCTCTCTGGGTGTGGCATCAGGCCTGGCCATGGAGAACATCCAAGCGCTCTGTCGCCTCCATGCCAGGCCCGTGTCAGGCAGTGGCTACAGCCAAAGGAGAAACCAGTGCCCACTTTATGCAATACGTGGCATCCCATCACTTTTACATCGCAAACCGCAAAGAAAATATCAAATAAAGAGTTTATTTTTTAATGTTCATTTTAACTGTATATATGAAACCATTTTCCTAGCTGCTTGGATTTCTCTGTTGAGTTCACTACATTCCTGAATATTAATCCCATTTAGAACAGCTCAGTCATATTTGGGTTACTGGCAGGACAGCGGCGTGTTAAGGTGGATCGTGATCAGTTAATTCCCCACTAAATGGCCACCACTAATGTATGGCCATAGTTAGCTCAGATTGATGTTGATTCCAAGAAATTTCGGAAAGTTTAAACAGCTGAAGTCTGTAAACCATTTTCAACAAGGGCTTCGACTCTGGGCGTTGACAAAGGCAAGATGCCTAAGGATATCAGTGCATTGATCCAAGATGTACTGGCAATTTATATGGTGCAGAAAATAGCTTCGAAAACCTGGGCACCTGGTCAGAAGCCTTCTCATTTGGGAATATAAATCTCACTCTCTGATTTGATTTGTGTGCTGGTTATGCTGAGAAACCACACCGAAATGTCCAGTACAAGTAAGGCTCCAAGACACAGCATACAGAAGACTAGATTATATCTGTTTGACAAGACATCATTGGCCATTTCACTTATTATAGCTTCAACAGATGTATACACTTCACTGGATTCAAATCCAAACAATGCATATTAGCTTTTTAGCAGTTTTAAGGACATTAAGAATGGCTGAATGAAGTCAGATGAATTCATGATAATGCCTATGTCTAGTACAGGGGAGCTTTTGACAACCTGTGGTTCAACAACAATGGAAGCTGGACAAACTGTGACAGAAAATACATCCAACGATTTGAAATTAAAATTTGGGGGTAAATCTTAGTCAAAAACAACTTCCTTAGTGCAAATAGGTAAAAGAAGTAGAAATGGGATATGCGTAACAAAAAAAAACCATTTCCATTCATTACAGCGGGATTGTAACATTCTTCGGAAGCTGTCTTGGTTATGCTCACTGGAGTGACCCTCATTCTCCAAAACAACAGCTCATTATGGAGTCTGGCCACAGACATGGTGCAGTATTGCAAAGAAAAAAATTACAGGAAGCAATTCTTTTCCTCAAATAATTATGAAATTATTAAATAATTTAAAAGTGCTATGGGCTGTACAATTCTCATTTGATTGTCTATATATATATATATATATATATATATATATATATATATATATATATATATATATATATATATATATATATGTTATTTATAAAGTAATGTCGGTCCAAAATGCATGGAGGTAACATATTAAATGTATACAGGCAGAAGGGTCCCTTCTACATCAGTGATCATGTTAACTCTTGATCCTTGGTCTGTGGTGCGAGTGTGCGTCAGTGTTGACACTGTCATCTCGTCCTTTCCGAGACAAAGTCCCGACTCTCCTGCATTCTGTAATGTCATCAAGAGCCTGGAATTCAGCATTCATCTTCAACTTCTCTGATTGGTGGGATCAGGTTGCTTGTGGATTTGTATTGATTGACTTGATTGGCCACGTGAGTGCTCATGGGCTTGATTTGAATGTTCCTTGGGTAGGCATTTTCCGGTTCATCTGTAAACCATTTCTTTTCTGCGAGACAGTCGAGCAAAGGAGGAAAAAACATTCACATCAGTTTCAATACCCTTCATACCATTAAACTTACTATTACACTTACTCTGCTTTCTGCTTTAAATATGCTTCATACCTTTAAACTTACTATTACACTTACTCTGCTTTCTGCTTTCAATACCCTTCAGACCTTAATACTTGCTATGCTTTCTGCTTCATTGACTCGATATTATCAATTTCGCTAGCAAGTACATCATTAAGTATCCAATTACACATACATTATATTCACAGTTAATTGTTTGGAACATTACAGCTGTACATGTAAATATCTTTCCTTTTTTGAACGTAGATTTGACATCCACACCCATGGCATATACGCAGTCAGTATATTCCATGAGTGGAACAAAGAGCTTATTGAAAGTTGTGTTCACATGTGCATGTGTATCATGTTTTAACATTTAAAACATGTTCAAGCACATCTACAGAACTACTATGATGTGGTATAGCAAAGCAATAAAGAGTTATGAATGTCTGCTTGGTTACAGTGGGTATATAATGGAAAATAATACAAAAAGAACATATAATAAAACAAAGCCAAACATTTCCATTGAAGAAATGCCTTCTTTTTTTCTAATTTGGCCTTAAAAGTATCTCAGTGAATCAATTTAGTCTGTAATCCCTCTTGCTGTCCCGAGGAGCAGTGAGGTATCCCATAATTCAGTGCAAAGCTTGGTGTGCGAGACAGCCTCCATGCAAAGGGCTTAGTGCAGCGTGGTTGTTTGATGTAAGTGTGCCTGAGGTGGTGAAAAATGTCAGCTACTGCATCCTGTTTCCCCTGAGAGCACTGCTGGCAGAGCACATCCACTCTGCAACCTCCTTTGTTGGCTACGCAGTACACACAGTTTAGAGTATGTACACATGTACTCCCTCAGTAAGTGCACACATTTTCATCTCAAGGATTTTTCTTGATCATAAAAATCCTTGTAAAAAAAGGGGGGGGGGGTATTTTATCTTTGAATATGGGGCTATGTTAGTCAGTCCTGTATGATCAGTACACACATTAATTTCTCCATCGGTGGAAATCTTAATGGCTTGGGAAATAGAGATTCCTCAGAGAAAGCATTCAATTTCAAGACACAACAACTGTGAGATAAATTATTCTCTGCTTTAACACTATATTTTGCCCAAATAAAACTTCCATTTCGTACCTAACAATCTAGTCTATCTAACGACTTCTGCAAACCGAATAAGGACTCAAAAAGTACGGATCAACAGCTCATCGTAGGAAACATTCCTACAGGGAGTCATTGTAAAAACAGCGCTGAGGTCTGCATAAACAGATTTAAGCACGGAGCAATTCAGCCTCTGGGTTGGACCTCTCTTTCCAACCGTCACCGACGCAGGGGAGGAATGTGGGCCCTGCTTCCCCACTCACCAGTGCCTCCATCAGGCCCTATCACTGGCTAAAGGGCCCATGCTGAACCCAGTAATGGAAGGGCTCATCCCAGCACTCAGCCAGTTAATGTGAGCCGAGGTCAGGGGTGCAGAGGTCAAAGTGCATGGCGGAAATCCCACTGGGGGACAGAGTCCACACGGCTACAGTGCCCTTGGTAGACTACATTACCCATGAGAGAGGAATATTATGCCTCCTCCTAGCTTCAGGTGGACAGGGATTTCACCTACTCCCAGTACAATGAGAGACACATCTGATTGGTGCTCGCTCTCCTATATTATATAGACCACATAGTCTGTAGTGCACTGTGGTAAAATGGTCATGAGGAGTACAAGTTGACATGGGGAAGGTGTGGATATCATAACAGTGATGCAAGATCACAGTACAGTTGGTGATTTAAAATCCAGGGAAGAAAACAAAAACAGATATAATGATGCTCATGGTTGAATAGTGCAAGGGCACTGTCCTACAGTACTACTTCAGCAATATCCTTCAGTAAGGGTTATCTACTGCATGTCTCTGTGTTCCTCTAACCCCTGACTGAATGTGCTTAAGGAAAAGTCAAAGGAAATGTGCATTCACACAGAGAATTTGTGTGCTCCAGGTAGCCTCAGATTAGACAAAATAACAAACCCATGAAACCAAATGGTAAATTGATATTGTCACAAGAAGTAAACACAAATAAATGTCATTAGATCTGTGACAAAAATAGAACAACAGAACAACTAAAACACAGATATTGCTTTAAAAAAAGGATTGCTTTTGATAGAATTCAAAGGACAAAGGTTGAAGTCTAGGAAAAACAACCAAAGGAATATGATGAACCACATGCGATGCTGGGGTGGTCTCAGGCAGTGCAACGACATGGCGGCTGAAGCAGCCACTTCACTTTCTGCTGGAAAGCGAAGAGATAAGGCATGACTGCGCCAAGTGACATCACACGCTCCCTTCTCATCGCAGGTCTCCACAAGGACAAAGCTATGAGGAAACCCACTGCTTCTGCTGCTTCATGCATAATCATTAACTTCAATCATACCTTGGCCCATTCTATTCATCCTTGTTGCACTTTAGAAAAAGAAGTAGTCTACAGTAAGTAGGTTTAACAGTATTTAAAGCAAATTACAATGTCTCAAACACATTCACTGACATGACCACATTCTCTACTCAGTGTTGTTTCAGTCACTCCATGGCTGTTTCAATAGGTTCTCAGTTTATGAGAGGTTTAAGATTTAGGGACAGTCATTCCCAGTCACTGTGGTGAATCAGCCATTCAAAGAGCATTTGAAAGTAATTCAACCAGTTATGTTTTGGTACACAATGTACTGTACTGGTTTACTGCATAAAGTGGTCTGCCAATCTAGGAAATCTCTCTGGTTTGACCAGTTCAAGCTACATATGTTTTGAAACAGCTGGTAGCCAGCAATTTCAAGTTGGTCATAGCTGGATTTTGAACCAGGGCTCAAAAGGATTGTGAATATTATTTATATCGGTCATTCATGCCCTTACGTAGGCTTACATACCAATGTTAAAATAGAGTACAGGTACTGTGTCTGAAGACTGAAACCGGCTGCCTCAAAACCAATATAAAATCCAGTGTGCAGGGGACACACAAAGGGTGACACCCACAATGCAATCTGGCAAGCCAGTCACCGAAAATGGAGAGGTCACAGTTGTGAGCGGTGTGGGTGCTAACGCGGCAGTCTAAAATCAGCACCCGGAGGGAAGCACACAATTGGTTCAACACTCTGAGGCTGGAGAGTGATGTGTGTCGCTGTTTGATTCACAGGGCTCTTTGTATCCCACTGCGTCTCCCTCAGATACTGTTGCTCAGTGATGTCAGACAGAAACCGCCTGAGCCAAAACCCACATTTCACGTTATAGCTGCCTCTCCATTTCTGCCATCCGCACATGACAAACAGCCTGAATTACACTCGCAAGCTTTCAACATTACTTCTCTTTGGCTTAATGTAACAAAATTACGTTATCGGTTTTGCATTATGCGTTTGCCAATATGAAATACCTAGCTATTCATCAATTCTGTTTTATCCATTTGCATTAAATACTAGACACGTATTGACGTTTGCCATTTTCAGCAGCAGACTATGATATTTACTTTCAGTGTAAATCACACTCTATAGCTCTTCTGTTGTAAAATCTGACAATATACTCCAGGGCAATCTAAAATAAGCATCTCTTGCACAGGAACTGCAAGGAATTAAACATGCTAGTATTGTGATTATTATTGCTGTTTGTTCATGTACACTCAGTGACCACTTTATTAGATATCTATTAGACTATTTTTGGACTTAATGGTCTTCTGCTGCTGTAGCCCATTCTCTTCAAGATTTGATGTGTTGTGTGTTCAGAAACATTCTTCAGCATACCACTGTTGTAATGCGTGGTTATTTGAGTTACTATTGCCTTCCTGTTAGCTTGAACCAGTCTGGGCATTCCCCTCTGAGCTCTCTCATTAACAATGTGTTTTTGCCCACAGAACTGCCACTCAATTGTTCTGTAAACTCTAGAGACTGTTGCGTGTGAAAATCCCTAGAGATCAACAGTTTCTAAGATACTCATACCACTCCATCTGGCACCAACAATCATCCATGGTCAAAGTCAGATAACATCCCCATTCTGATGTCTGAACAACTGAACCTCTTGACCATGTCTGCATGCTTTCATGCACTGCATTTCTGCCACATAATTGGCTGATTAGATACAGTATTTGCTTGTGAACATGTATATTTTATAAAGTGGTCACAGAGTGCATATCATTTGGTCTGTAAGATTTTGGTCATGTCAGGAAAAATGCTCTGGTCATAGAAACCAAGCTCATCAAATCCAGGCTGAAACCAACTCTATGTTCTAAGAATGTAAACTTAACATATATGAAACTTAATACATGTAAACATTTACAGGCACAAGTTCATATATTAGTACACATACATACAGTATACTTATAGAAATAAGTATGTGTGCAGTGTAATAGACATATCAGGCAGAAACACTCCATGCACAGCATTCTACAAGCCATAAGATTTAAACAAAGTGGTTTGTGTGATATGAGTATATTTTATTTGAGTTTTATATCACTTTCTTTCCACTTTCACTTTCATAGCATTGCACATTGTTCCCAGATTACATGCAATTTTCATTTGAGATATATTATATTAGCAAATTGCATATATTAGCAAGCCTTTAATACTGAAATCATTTTGAAGGCAGGATGATATAGACAAAAAAATAATAATATTCCATATTTGTTCAGTGCATGCTTTTTACATAGTTTCTAATTTTATAATTATCCTGTACAGTGTTTCATGAGTACAAATTCAAGCATTGGTCCAAAAGATTTAACAATTTCAGTATTTTCAAAGATCACACACTCAAATAAAATAAAAATGTATTTGTGTATTATGGGTGCATGCTTGCAGAGGAGGACGGCTGTGTTCCTGAATTGTGGTCACACTTTTTACACTCCATGATTTGTGAATGCTAACACACTTCTTTTTGGTTTGAGACATTGGCAACAAAAGAGACCTTCCACGCTCCGCCACAAACAGTAAAAGTAGTGATATCACTGCATTTGTGGGATTACAATCATCTGTAACATCATGCCTGTACATTCACTGGCAGGGTGAAATGCATCCTGTTTGTGATGGGCCGTAGTCACAGTCATTTATGTCACCCTCACCACGCGGTGACACTGACTAATTCTTCCCCCTCCCAACTCTCCCCCCCCGATTCAGACAGGCTTGACAATTTATTGAAGATAAATCAGGAGACTGACAGTAAGTCACTGGTGTTCTTCTAAAATCATACCTTACCCATCGTAGATGTTACTGGATGTGTCAGGAATCTCAATAGCACATAGATCAACAGTAGCTCTGGGCCTTGTCACTCCCTTACTGTATGTGGGAAGGCCCGTCTTTGGCCGAACGTTACCCTTTAGACTTCCTTTTCATTTGAGAATTATCTATCTCTGTGAGTTCATTAGTTGAGACGGGCTTGTGTTGTCAAACTCAGTGGGCTTGTATTGTTAATATTAAGAAAACATATGGATAATAACTAATTATTTAACAAGACAAACAATAACTGGGACAGTGCCATAATCTGAGCCAGGTATTTGCAGTTTCAGCAGTTCAACATTTTAAAATCATATATTATGTGAAAAATTTGTTGCACAAAAGTTGAAAAGTAAGATTTAAATTCCAACAGTCATGTACCAAATGCAACTCATAAACAGCATATTAGTCATTTCTCCACTGGCTTGTTACAGTAAGTCTGTCAGATAGTATCAGACTGTAATATATACTGTAGCTGTATACTGTAGTACTGTAGTAAATAAAAGGCATCTTAATTTTTTATTATATTATCAACCAAGTGTTATTTTTCAGCTAAAACCTTCAATATTTCACAAATCTAAGCATATATTGGATAGTAAGCACAAAAATCACAGTGTTGTACGAACTTGATAAACATGTATATCAGACCAACAGATAATAACAACAAATATATGTGATTCAATTAAAGAGCAGTGCTAGATATATTATCAATGTGATCATTTGAAAGGTACTTTGAGTTCGAATGAACAAAACACTGTGCAGTGCAGCCTTCTTAGAAGTGCTATTGAATGTGTATGCTTGATGAATATAATTGAATTAACAATTACAATAACAGAACATAAATGCGTGGTTTCTTCAAGTCTTCCAGCATTATAACACATCTGTCCGTTGTCCTATCATTATCGGTAATATCTACCAGTAATTAATGCAGTCACATTAATGCTGAACACACAGCCGTTGTGAGGAAGCGCTGAGACCACTGGCAACGATGATGATGATGATGACGTCGATGAGAATGATGAAGATGAGAGTGAGGGTCACATGCAAACGGCCAAGGCCCACACAGGAATCACCACAAAGGCAGGCACAGGAGTCCCTCGTACGTGAACGCGGTAGTTGCAGACGGCGTCTCACACACTCGCTCACGCACACGCACACACACGGAAGGGGGCGGAGCGTCTCTACAGGGGCACGTACTTCTGTTTTTCCCTGGACTCCCGCGCCTTGCTGCGGTTCTGCCGGTTGGCGGTGGGGATGGAGTGGACAGAGGAGCTCTTTTTGCTGGAGGAATGGGAGGAGTGGGAGGAGTGGGAGAGACTGGTGCGAGACTGGCCGGCGTTGTGGTCGAACTGCATCAGGCAGAAGATCAGGTCCGTGGGCACCAGCTCGAATTCGTACGGCGGATTCGTTATAACATACCTGCGTTGGGAAAGGAGCGGAGGCAGCAGATAAATAAAACTGTGAAATACTAAAATCAACTTCTATTATGTAAATCAGTGGTGCCATTTTTATGTTAAGTGATGAAGCCAGCAATTGCCATGCATTAGTAACCTCCGATTCTGCAAGTATAGCTGTCACAGCTGCTATAATCTGCACATTAAATGTAATGCCTAGATGACTCATTACTTTTAAAGTTATGAACTTCACATATAGTACATACAGAATGAAATGTTCATAAATGTCATCATTTTTAAAGTGATGGAAAATGCACTTATTCAAAACATTTTTAATTCTTTATTGAGTGGAACTGAAAAAATGCAGCCTAATTTTTTTTCAAAAGGCAGCTCTCATTTTTAAGAGCTATAATCCAAAGGTGAGAAGCAAAAATCAAGCTAGCAATAATCAGGATCTCACTGAAATGACAGCTTTTTTTAGTTTAATGCTCTCATGTTTGTATAAGCGGGTTTGTACCATTGAGATTTTATATACAGTAACAAATCTATGAATCCATCTGTACAGTGTGCATACATACATGTTATTATGTGTTTAGGTATAATAATGTACATTCAGGATACTCTTGTGGATATTATATAGTGCGTTGCAGGACCACTTGATGATGACGTACCGTTTTGTGCATTGGCTTGGGCCACTTAGATGTGCATCTCGTAGCCGGTAAATTCCAAAGCACAGCATGTTATACGTTTTTAATGCTTTACAAAACAGGTCACCATAGCAGCCACCATCCTGTAAAAAAAATAAAAATAAAATGAAATTATAATAATATGCGGCTGATCACGGTCACATTATGTTCAAAGGCACAGCACAACATGCCTGTGCCTTATACTATTCTTATGCCTTACAGTTATAGAAACAGTATTTCCACCAAGATGGCCACATGTATTATTGCATATAAATACACTATAATAAAGTTTAAAAGTTTCATCAACACACAAAAAAAATAGGACAACCATCATCAATGTGCTTTCAAACAAAGTAAAACCAGACTAGCGCGACTAACTAATAATTCCTGATCTACAAATTTGCAGTTCTATTATCACAGCATATAAAGTGTACTGCAACACAGAATTAATGAGTGATAATATAAACCTCTGAGAACAGCATTGCTAAAGAGCCCGATGTGTTATAAGAGCCGGGACACCCAGAGCCTACTGCGGTAAACACTCTCTGTTCCTGCGTTTTCGCGTGCGATTCCCACAAAGACACAAGAGCAGAGACCCGAAAACCAGCCGCGGAAAAGCGTGGAAAGCAGTCAGCACTTCTCAAAAGACCTGCTTACCCCCAAGTCTGCGAAGGGCCCGTCGTACAGCGCTAGCTGCGCGACGCGACACCTGTCCCTGTTCGCCAGGGTCTGCGGGGTGCTGTAGCCCCCTCTCAACGCGTTCTCCTCAGCCAAGAGCCCCTCCAGCTCCGGCGTAGCACCCCCGGTTACCAGCGTCCGGATCAGAGTGAGGATATTATCATTGAAGTACGTCTGCAGAGATAAAAGGGGGGGAAAAAAAGGAGAAAATCTCTTAAGCAAACACCATTAAAGTCACAAGCGAAGACATCCAAACTGCAAGCTACCCTGAGTTCTGTTATTTAAACCCGGAGCTGTCTCTTCAAATTGCTCTCTTCCAGAAGCAAAAAGACAGCGGAACCCAATTACAGTGGGCTTTTTAACTTCCATTAGCCGTCACCAGAACTTCAACCAAAACACATATTCAAGGTGCAGCTGTATTCTTTCTATCATATAACAAATGAATAAAAAAGTCTGTCTACATGACTGTGAAAACATACCCCAACAAGCATGGCAAAGCCATGCAGACAGGCACAAACAGCTTTTCCTTCCTTACAAATTAAATTTGAATCTCTATTCACCTAGGATAAACCTCAGCAGTTAATATGAAGGATGTCTTTCTGTACAATTATAGCCACTTTATTTTGCAGTTTTTAATCATGGAATATGTCATCTATAAATAAGAAAGTGGTGAAATTAATAACGCGCCTGCATGTTTTTGTTTCTACGTGCTTGTGTTCGTACCTTCACACTTACAGAAAAACATACTACATTGTGTCTAAATCTAGCAATGAAGCCCTGGCTGTACTACACAGCGTATTGTTCCATGGACACAATAGAGCATTCAGTCCATCATGAAACATCAAGATAAAACAAACACCAAATACATCTGATATGAAAACAACACCCAAGAACATCCAATACTGGTACACTTCAGTGACAAGTAATCAAAGGAGGCACCACCCACAGGGCTGTCTGATTTGTGTGATGTCACCCTCTGTACCCGTCTCTCTTCCCGTGGCCTTAGCAAATCAGGTGTTCTGTAAAGGTGATGTCTGCATCCAAGGAAGATCATCAGTCTAGTACTGCCACCTAGCACCTTCTTTTTATAACTTCCACAAAAGCCAAAAAAAAAACAAAAACAGTCCAGACCGATACTGTATCTGAGCTCAAAACAGATACGCATTCTCCAGTTAATTTGAACAAATGTGGTAAGTACAGTACGAGGGTTTTTTTTTTGTGGTCCGTTCAGCATATTGTCACAGCAGAACGGGAATCAATTAGCCCCAGCTCTGGTTCTCTGTTGCTATAGATTGGTCTTGTTAATTTATTTATATATTTCCACGTCGTGCAGTCACGTCTCCGGCGACTGGAGTCGCGGCGTGACATCTTTCCGGGAGGCTGACAGCACGGCTGAGCGGAATGATGGATGAGTCCCGTCTATTAGGAAGCATTACCTTTGTCCAGTGCGCAGTGCACTCCAAGGCGGCTTTGTTCTAGCCTCAGTCAGACTGAAAGGTAGACAAATGAAGCCATCATAGCCGGAGAACAGCTCTTTGTCTCCCCCCACATCTCAGACCCCACTAATATCGCCGGCAAATGAAAGGGCTTGCGCCCGGGTCCACCTTTATATGTCAAACAAATCATTAAAAGGAGCTCCATTCTGCGCCCACCTTGTTAAAACATCGAATGTGACACTTGAAAATCCATTTGATGACACATTTTATGAGGAGGGCCTTGAAAATAACTTCTCTTTGATGACGGAATATCCAGCGGGTCTGTCTGATCAATGTAGCGTCTCATTTCCCAAAGTCTGTCTGTGAGTGGAACTTGAGCAGAACATCTGAGTGGCTGTTAACCTTCAAGGACACGGAGTCCACATTTTAAATACTTAATATGAACAAGCCAAGAGGTGTGTCTGCACGACGTCTACGTCATCAAGTAGAATGATAAACAGGTTCTTCGCTATTGTTTCTTCCACACGTCAAGTGAAAAGGCTACAGCAGCAGAAGACCAATAAGTCTAAAAATAAGGCTAGTAAATACCTAATAAAGTGCTCACTAGCTGTTAACTAGCAATATAAAACAGGTGACCTAGGGAGCTTTAATTCATTAGACATGGGTCATCACTCGTCTTGAGAAAATGTACTATAATTCACAATGTCAGCTGGCTTGTTGCAATGGCCACTGTAAATGTAGCAGTCCCTCTCCAAACACACATTTAAGTCGGCTTGGAGATACACGTTGGGGATACTACATGACTCAGGCTGGCAGAGCAGACATAAATTGATCTCATAAACATTTATAAGTCATCTCTTGTCTTACATTCACTTGATATTTTACAGAAGCCAAGCAGGAGACTGCTCTCACCACTGGATATAATGGCTGAGCGTTCAGTTAAAGTACACCTCCAGTGATGCTCAAGTACAGGAATGAAAGCTCTGTCACAGAGTAAGAGCTATCACCAGGGGTCTCTAAATAATTATTTATACATTATCTGAACAAAGATTGTCTGTCTGTCGTAAGAGGGGCATATACCCTTTTCAGTGTCACTTTAAGTGAACAGGATTGTTAAAGTAAGGTTGGAACCCTTACCTGAAAACTGTGGTTAGTCCTTATTCAAGAAAATGGCACTCAAGCCATTATACAGTATGTTAAGAAATTGGTTTGTGAATAATGGAAAAATATAAGTTGAAGAAATGTCTTATAGATATACTTTTTTCATTTGTTATAGCTTTTTAAAGCTAATAATACGAAATATTAAACTGTGTTTATGAGATGGTGATCATAATGATGGTTGCTGTTGTTGTTGTTCTATGTGGTAAGCATAGCCATGCATAATAAACCATAGCTCGCTAATTCAAGCACTCCTGCAAAAGATACAGACAAGAAAAGCCTTAAAAGCTGGTTTGTGTGTGTGTGTGTGCGTGCGTGTATACGTGTGTCCAATGACCCTTTCAATTAAAGAAATACACAGAATATTCAGGACATTGCGGCTCTGTTCACAATGTGTGAATATGAGAATTTACACATGGTTTCTAAACCACATTTTAGTTAAATGGAAGAATCACATTTACAGTACTGTTGTCAAGGAGATTTACAGTAGAAGAACAAGACCTGTACTGCATATGTATTGATTATGCACAACAGCATTGGGCTGTTTTCTGGGTTGCGTTATAGTCTTCCATATGAACTTGGCTGTCGATATGTATGTCTCCAGGCTAAGAACAGGTCAGGCCCCAGTGAGGCGATTGCCTCTTGTTTTCTTTTGTTCTAGTGCACTAAAAAACATGAGCTAATGACCCAAGGGCCAGGCCATAGTAAAATGAAAAATATCACTGCTTCAAAAATAACTGATTTCTTGTGATATACATCACAACTCCACCCACCTCAATCATAAACATCAAAGTTCAGAATCAATTATAATGCTTCTAAGATTTGTAATTCCCTTCGTTCACACTGCTGACCTCCTGCCACATGTGTTTTAAAATAATTATACTTACAGAATTCATTTTTTTTTCTTTCTTATTTATATATTCACTACATTTATCATACTACAACCAGGAAAAGAATTTGTGTCTTACGTACATCCTGTAAATGTAAATTACAAATGTTCTCTCTCTTTAGCTATACTGTATGTATATAAATAAATGCAATAAATGAAAGAAAATTACAGTTTGATTAGTTCGTATTGGTGATTAAATAAGTTCACATTTGTGAAAGGAAAAAAAGACCTCTCTTGTATAGTAAGACTCGTAGTTGCATTAAGCATAGCCAGGATGCTTAACAATATAACTTCTATCAGTTGTGAAATCTCCATTGTTTTAAATTGCTTTGAATTTTTACGCAATTTATTTTCTTGACCGCTAAAAGGAGTGACACATCCTCCTCCTGCCTACCACAGTGCCTGAAACGTGCCATTAATTCATCACCGCATAGTTGTGACCTACCGCACTCATTAAGGAGTCCAGCACACTGACAGCAAACGCAGTCCCGCAGGCGAACGGCTGAGTGAGGTACAGCTCCGTGTCCGGGTCGTCGTCGTCGTCTTGGTCCAGGAACTGAACGTTGGAGTCGTTCACTGCGGACGCAAAGAGACACCGCGGTCTGAGAGCAGCAGAGGAGGCTGAAAACCCGCTAACTTTCAGCTACACTCCTCCAGCTGCCAGAAGTGACAGCAACAGGCAAGCCTCATCCAAGTTCTTTATTTCAGTGCACTGAACAGCAAAATCAACAGTACATCTCAGCATGGCTGGGAATAATACTCTGTCTGACGTTTGGAGGTTGAACATTGATCCTTATTCGGACTTCTGCCGCACGTTTTGTTTTAATGATGTATGGAATGTTATTATCAAGCATTGAAAGAGTGGAAGGAAACAGTATGCTTACACTAAACGTGGAATTTGGGAAGTTTGTCAAAACATGACATCAACTGTAATAAATCAGGTTATCGAATAACTGTTATCAATTGTTTGTCTAGGCAACACGTTTGCCTGACACCTTTAGTAAGGATTTGCTGGCCAACCGTAATCTGTTTCAGTTACTGTACATTACATCCCACGTTCATGTAATTCATGCAGTTGTAGGACCATGCATTCCCGCAGCTTGAAGCTAAAATTGAAAGGAGGAAATGTGTTTCCCTTTTCACCAGCTTGGTAATACTATTGAATATCTGCTTGGTCAAGAATGTTTCTATTGAGAATACACACTTTATAAAATATATATAATTCCATATTTTCCAGATGTATCATACTTCCCAAGGAGACATATAGCACACACTTTTAAAAATGTAATTTGAAATTGAATTAAATAATATAAAAAATATAGTTATAAGTTATATTGAATAATTACATTAATTAATGGTAATGAAGTGAAGCATAATGTCAGTCAGCATAATGTACTACTTGCAGATTTGAGCTGCTTTATTATACTGTAAAATTATATGACACCCATATGATTGACTCAAGAAAAGAATAAATGCATTACTTTATTTCAGTCCATACTTATTTCAAATAAAAGAACAAATTAACACTTTAAGCGTCTGCTTCATGAGCCTGTGGCCCGGCCTGCTTCAATGTTATTTCCGGAAACTTCTAGCACCAACGGACATTATTCTCCAATAAAACACCAAAATCCTATTTCATTTGAAAAGTGCATCAAAAAAGCTTTCTTTGTGTGCTATAGCTTCAATGGAGCATCTATGCTTGGAAGGAATCTAGAAAAACAATAAAAAATAAACAGCTTAAAGGAAGGTTTGATCTTGAGTTTTGTTTTTGAAATTTTATTTCTTCCGAGACTTCCTGCGAGCCGCAAGAAAGAAACGTCTGTCATATTGACACGGGGCTGATGAAAAGGACCCAGGCCAGAGGAGGAACTGCGAAGACATGCTATGGAAACAGCCACGAGGAGAGACCGGTGTGATCAAAGGCCTAGCGATGCTCAAAAAAAAATCATTAAAAAAAGGCCAAAACAAGACAGTCAATTTCAACCAGAACCCAGAATAAAATGTGTTCAAAGTGATGCCATGGGATCAGGCTTCTACTGCAGCCGGATAAATCAACAGAAGCTGATGGAGGAGAGGGAGAAAGACACCGCAGAGAAAGGACAAAGGCAGGCTTACCCAGTTCAGTTATCATTTGAATGTTGGTTCCAATGTTTTTGTCCTGACTTAATGATACCAAAGGCTGTTTGCCAGGAGGTTTGGCTAATGACGCAGTTTTGTGGCATGGAAGGGAGGTAGGGGGAATAGTTATTCATACAGGTCGATAAAAAATTAACCAAGCCCAAGACTGTAGATGTTGACTGTAGAACAATTAAACAACTAAATTAAGACCACCAAAACTAATGTAGGCATGTTACTTTAAAAGCCTTTGTGCATTACTACTGTAAAAGCTACATAAAAAGAAAACTTAAGTCCTACTTTTAATACATAATCAAAGCACTTACTTCCATCTGTGTCAGTGGAAAAACAGAAGAATGATGTTATTTTATCTGTTCTTTTCTCTCGCAGTTGTCACAAACTTGCCATTTACACTGCTAGATATAACACTGAAAGGGTCAGCCAATACAACTGACAAGCAGCTTTACATGAACTTACATAAGGCTGTTAGTTTTCATTAAGAGTATTGTTTTATTATTCATTTCCTCAATGCTTTGATAATTATATTCCTTTGTACGTGTTGATCCGGCACAATTCAGAGAAAATGTGAATGTTTAAAAATAGAGGATAAATTCACAGTAAACTTTTGTTTCAGCCGCACTTTCCCTCCCGTGCTTTCGTAGCGTAGCTCCCCAGGAGTGGCACGGGAAGGTTACTGAAATCCCGCTTAATGTCCCCGTTTTTAGAGTCCCTCTGCCTACAATGCGTTCTAATTGGGTCAGGGGAGAGTTATAGTGGCCGGTCTCCAGTGCTTTAGTGCCCACTGAGATCTGAAACTTTCATGAGTCTCAGTGCCCAGGGAATACTGTCACAGTCATTGTTATTAATAAATGGACCACTTTGCTACTCCAATTTTTTTGTTAAGGCAGCTTTTCTACCTCTACTTAACAACTCCTCTTCCCCTAAATGACATTTCTTTCTTGTATTTGTCTCCAAACTGTAAATGTAGTCTGCTAGTAGTCTGCTAGTACATACAACACATGGGTTTAGTATTAAGCAGGCAGATATTAGGTATAGATAGAGACTGTAGAAACATTTTTCAAGATAAAGGCCTGGATTCAATCAATATTTTGTTTTTGTTTTCTGTACTAAGAAAGGTTGGTAAGTTCAGCCATCATCAAACTGGATTTAAAAATGCGGCTGCAAAGAAAACATAATATTTCAGTTAAAGTTAAAAGTTTAACAACAAATAATAAATCCAAACTAAAGGACAAATCTGGAAGACAAGAGTATTTTAGATTAATATTCTTGATCTATCACGCAGCTGAAAATACCGGTAGATAAAACGACCAGCTTTTGGTTGTGAAATGAGATTGAGCCATTGTTGTCGTTGGCATACCTAGCTCAGTTATGATGGGGATGTTTGCTCCGGTTGTGATGGAGGCCTGTCGGACCAGTCCATGAACCGGGCTGTTGTCGGGGGAAGACCTGTCCATCCCAGGAGGCGTGAAACCTTCATTAGAAAAAGTCACGGTTAGAGGCACACACATCAACACACCTTTACTGGATATTTGATTCTGAATGGGAAACTGGTTGAAATAAATAAGGGTAGTGTTTTACTTTACAGACCGTTAATTACCTAGTATTTACTGGGTAAATACACAGCTACTTGTGTAATTATTAGGTAACTACTTGGATGTCAAAGTCCAAAAAAATCAGTAAATACCATATGTAAGCACTATGTAAATGTGTTTTACATCCGCTTTCATAGTACTTACATCCAAAATCAAAATAGTTTCCTAATAAGTACCTGGTATTTACCCAGTACATACACGGCAATTGACGGTCTGTAAAATAAAGCTTTACCAAAATAACATTAACCTGAAATACCCTAATGCTATGGTTAAGGAGAAAAACTACAATCATTTCCCCGAACTAACCCCTCTAAAGATCTGTTAGATGTTTGACATGGATGTCAAAAAGTCTTTAAATCCTAGAGCTTAAAAAAACAATGGCAATCAATTGTTACGAGAGACAGTACAGCCTTTCCTTTTAAGTAGAGACAAAGAGATCACAATAGGCTCTGTAAATAATTAAAAAAATAAAAACCACTGTAATCCACTATTGACCTTTAGGGCTAGGCTGTGACCGACAGCTCTGTTTGTGATAGATTAAAAAGACACCAAGGTCTACAATGAAGAGAAGAAAGATTGCAACATTGGTGCTGAGTTTGCAAAGAGAGATTAGCAACTCATTAATTATTGTGCCTGTGTCCTTTTACGGGATGAACATTCAATCTTATGGTTGGCAACATGATGAACAGCCATTGCACGCCACTGCACACGTATTCTGCATTTAATTAAGTAAAATGTGCACATTTTCAGATGACCAGTTGTTGGTAAAAAAAATGGGAGAACGGTAGAAATTATTCAGATACCTGCCTAAATATTGCAATAGGGACATACATTCTGCTTTTAGGGGCAACGGAAGCTTATTTAGCATTTATAGCCTTCCATCAACTGCCCTGTATAAATTTTACATGTTGGTCATTTTGTTACCATAAGAGTGCTGAAGTGCAACCTGCAAACCTTTTATGGGAAAAAAGTGCCACTCGGATGCATGAAATACACTACAAGCCACACGAGTATGAATACACACAACTTGACATTTTTGCATTTCTCCGAGCTGACAAGTAAACACCTTAAATCAGTAATGCTACAGTACTGTATATGCATAATACATAGCCTGTGTTTTGACATCCGTCATTTAATGCTGACTTAGGAAAATGCAAGCTTATAGTTTTACGGTGACAAACGTATTGCGGCGAATGGATTCAGGTCACAAAGTTTTTAAAATGCTACACAGAGGCATTGCCATTTTCTGTCAGGACATTTAAGGTAGCAATACAGCATGGTTGGATAGCTTTGGAAAACAGAGACACTAACTGTTTCAGCAATTCTTCTGTAGGTAGAATTGGAAATAGTGAACTTAAGCCCTAAAATGAGCATAAAAGCTATTGGTCCAATGCGGTTAAGCACTATCGCTGCCAACTCAAGCCGTCAGGAATGAAATAAACTATGAACAAAATTCAAATGAAAAAATAAGAAATACTCAAGCTAGGACTAGGTCATCAGGGTTATTCAAAAATGTTTGGTCTTGTAAAGGGGGCTGGAGTTGCCTGAGGCTCTCAACCCCAACAAAAACACTGGGATTAAAGAGTTTGTGTCCAATAACCCAGAGCATTTATTTAACAATTGATTTACAGAGATATTCCATGCTCCCCGACAAGACACCTCCCCTTCACTTCACCACAGCTGCAGATACCAGAGCTGGGGAAGAGTGTTTCCCCCGCAGGCAGTACTGGGGCTCACACGTTCCCAACCACAGCAAAGCGTCCCCTCGTGACCAACTTCCGCTTTTATTCATTCGCACTTGTTGCTCTGAATCTCGTACTGTTATTGACATTGGAGGGACTTAAACAATGGTTGAACACCTTTGTTGAAGCATGGCAATCAGTCACCGATGATAAGATTCATCACATAACATGTGCATCTCTTAGTGGCTACCCTTTAAGGGATGGAGGAATGGCATAGTAGACTACTCTTGTGGCGAGTACAGAGAAAAATGTTTCCCTCTACAGTATATTCAAACTAATTGCAATATGTTACATAACAAAAGTTACTTGCTTAGATAATAGTAATCATCTTCAGTCATAGTGTTAAATTTAGCAAAACCATAACTGTAAACTCATATTACACTCTAAAAATTTTTTAAGAGAATGACTCTCGAGGCTTTCATTAAACACATTTGATTTTTTTTTTTCTTCAAAAGACGCCTTTTCAACAAGTATCAAAGTCTTAATGGTGTTCGGGGAGAAATCTACAGGATGGGTACATGGGTAATTTTCTTAATGAACGGCATCGGGAAACGTGGCACTTACAAATTACAGCGCTCGGTTAATGATGATGCATCCGGACGGGCACAAGAGGTTACATGTTTATCTGAATTTATAAACAATCTGTTGGACTCCATTTGTCTGGGAACAGAGCTGTGGTGGCAGATGTTAATGGCGGAGAATAACATAGATCATAATGACTGCTATTTCAATTACTGAGGAAGCTGAGCGCGTGACACCACCGTATACACCAAAGAGCAGTATACAACGCTAGAGCACTGCTACTGTGCGCTTTCAGCTCCCATTGTCTATGTGCAACGCCAGACAGGGCAATCTAAGAGGCGTTCCTATGTAAATGGCTCACTTCCCGCCCTCCCCTTCAATTTGGGTTAAACCAGCTGCCAACTCCATTTATGTTCTTATGATAATATTTATTCATAATGATGGCACAGAGGGGAAAAAAAAACAGAAAAGCCTTGGCTGTCTATAAAAAAACCTTAGGAGTAATCAGCAGGTTTAACTGTCAAACTGATGTGAGGTATTTTAAATCACCCAATGAGGGATATTCTTCTTGCCAGGTCCTGTCCCCTGTAGGCAGTGCAGTGAAGTATTATAGGGCACTTCTTACCTTGGGAATTAGCCTGCAAGACCCCAATGCTGTCATCAAACTGCATAGATTTGATGTTGAGTGATGCCAAGATGCATTCCTTGTCCTGGAGAGAGGCATCGTCGATATTGTTCTGATTGGCTGACAGGATAACGCACATGTCGCAGAGGTTGATGTTGACAGCCCTCAAATCAGCCCGGCTTAATGGCGTACCCTTCAGCGAAAAAAAGGAAAACAAATTAAATATTGAGAACAGAGCTTTGGGAAATTAGTTAACGAGTGAGTATTCCTTTTTTTTAAACTGCATGACATTCAGCAGATCCGAGTACGTGCTGGGAAATCGGAGATGTGTGCTAATCTAAAGGGTAGATGGTGCTGATGGCAGCGTTTTGGGTTTAGTTTTAATATTCAGCCGAGCACTTCCTAACAGGGAGAAGAGCAGGCTCCATGCCAGAGCTTCACATCTCTGTACACATGCCAAGCAATTTATTTACATTACACCAGCTTCATCTCAGCGCACAAACGATCTCTGGCATAGACTCAAATCTAAAAAAGGGCTATGTTTGTAAATATTTAGTTGCAGGTATGAGTATTGTGTCAATAATAAAAAAAGAATGTTTACCCAATGAAAATGAACAAAAACAATTATTTTAATAAGTGTATGTGTAAAAAAAATATTTTTACACATACACTTATTTAAGGCTATGCTTTGACTACCAGAACCTAGAAGTCTGCCCTACTGTTCCTTCAGATTGCGATAATGTATTCAGTCTGACAGCTACAGTACATGGATGTGACTCAGAAACTGACAGATATCAGTTACATCTCCATTAATTTCATTTAAGACCAAACACACATATGCAGGTATATAGCTTTGATACTATTTATGTTTTTCCCCAGCAATATGAAATACTTGTGGATAATGTGCTGTTGATATATTTAATAGTTATTTAATCACAAGCAACTACAATATGTAGATGGCAAACATGGTTGAAAATGTATAGATGTGAATTTGGCTGTTTACATAAACAGACCCATAATCTGTTGTATTGCTATGAAGAGAATACTACCCAAAATGATTATGCCATATGATCATTTGCATGTATGGCAAATTTTCACATCAAGCTATCATGTTTACTTGTGTTACTGTCACCTTCATGTCAGCTTTGAACAGTCTGGCCATTCTCCTCTGACCTCTCTCATTAACAATGCGTTTTTGCCCACAGAACTGCTGCTCACTGGATGTTTTTTGTTTTTCGCACCAACTCTAAAGCTGTGCATGAATATCCCAGGAGATCAGCAGTTTTCTCAAACCACAGAAAGTCACTTAAATCACATTTCTTCCCCATTCTGACATTTGGTCTGAAATAAAGCTGAACCATACCATATCTTCATGCTTTTATGCATTTAGTTGCTGCCACATGATTGGCTGATTAAATATTTGCATTAACAAGCTGGTGTACAGGTCTACCTAATAAAGTGCTCACTGAGTTGGCAATAGTCACTGTAGTACTACTCTGCAGTATTAATATTTAGACCAAAAAGTTCTGCAAATGAAAATCCCCAGGTAAATTACTTAAGCAAAGTTAAGGCATTTTACATCAATATTCCATACTGCCACACAAGGCCTGCTGCCAGCTTATTCAAACCAAAGACAAAAATAAATAATCTCAGATGAAATTTGGATATAAAATAGCCTAGCTCTGAACCTAATATCACATACAGTAGGCTTGTCATAGCAGCTCATAAAACAAGACAACAAAGGGGCACATAATACAGACAAACGTCAGCACTACCTTAAATAAATCACCAATTTCTGATGTCCTGCCAATGTAGCAACTGAATTAGATGAGTCACATTGATCCAATCATCCTTAATATACAGTTTGCAATACAGGAAAATGCCTCCATACTCACAGGTAAGATGGAAACCTTAGGGAAGTTGTGAAGTGTTTCCCATTCCCGCTTCAGGTATTCCAGAGAGCCCACGAACACGATAGGCTTCAGTTCATGGTAGTGGAAGTTGCTCGCTCTCAAAGGCATTACCAAGTTTCGCAACCCCACCAGCGCCGACTTGACATCCCCGAATATACAGACCACCACATGACCGCTCAGAACCGTCATGGCAGCCTCACTACGAGTCTGAAGGAGGGAAGAAGGGGGAAAAAAAAACAGTGAAATATGACAGAATGATAATGATGGATTGTGTCAGTGGCAGAAAAAAGCCTGAGAAGCCAAGTATTCAAGCTGAACAGAACGCCTGCAACAAGTCTTCTCTGCCACGGCAATACAGATATACTCACCTTTCAACAAAAAAACAATAGTGAACAATGATATACTGTAAACATATTACTAGAGCAGAGGTTGAAAATCCAGGTTCAGAAACTAAAAGTCCTCCCCAGTATTTTATTCCAATCACCTGGCTAATTAGCTAAATTCTTCATCTACAGTATAGCTACTGTAATTAATGAAGTTCATGGGTAGCAGAAACACATGACAGGACGTTTTGGCCCTTGGATTTTCCACCTCTGTATTACAGTTAAAATACAGCAATTTATGCTCCAGTAATTGCCAGTAAAATTAAAACAATTTAGTTATATGACAAATATAGTTGAGGCATAATTGAGTTATGATTAAAACTTGATGCATGCAGTCATTAATTGTTGAAGAACATTTTGAGATTAAGAACACATATACAGTCAGGTACAGAATTATTGGTACCCTATGCACATAAATCCTGTAAACTAACATATAAATAAACTTCATTTTCCAACATTTAACATTTTACACATATAATTTCTGCAGAATGCAAGTTTCAGAATTATTAGGACCCCTGATGAAACCACCCCTGGCAAAGATGACAGCCATAAACCTTTTCCTATAATTTTAGGGAACACATTTGGAGGGATTTTTGATCATTCCTCCATGCAGAACTTGTCAAGACCATTGATATCCCTGGTACCCATTACCAGACAATAGAAAACTATAGTTTTCCTGTTTGAACATAACATTCAGTATAGATATATATATTATGTGTGTTGTTTATTATATGCAGCCTTTTTTCTTTATTTTTATGAAGGGTGCCAATAATTCTGGAGCTGTCTGTATGAAATTAAACCATGACCACAGCCTGAATGTAATAAGGAATGATGCAGTTGTCTTCTATTATGGAAAAATAATATCATTTCTAATTTACAACAAACAATAGTGTAATTCTTGGATAAAATAATATACATGTCCAATAAAATTCCACGAACAGCAAGGGCAATTTCAGGCCCTTAATAAATAAAGAAATAAACATGGCTGACCAGTAGAAATAGCATGTCACATGAGTTATTATGTTTTTAAATGCCACATCTGTACATGCCAGCATTTGCTCCAGTGCTGTGTGAAGATTGGCTTAATGCCCATGACCCTGTGTCCTCTGAGGTAATCTTACCCACCAAGATAACCTTCTCAATGTCTTTGGACGGACACCAGTGGAACATCCCTGTGGAGTCATATTTCTTCACGTTAACGTCCATGTTTTCAATTTGCTCGTTTCCAGGAATGAGCAAGGGGTCGTGCCTGCCCAGACAAAAACAACAAAAGAAAAAAAATACAAAACTGTGAGGCCAATGATCTGTCAGTGCATTCTCTGTATTGTCAAATATATACAAATATATTCATACATCATATTTGGCATTTCCTTTAAATAGTTTTAATCATTGATGGATCAATATGTCCAAGATGAAGTCACAGCATAGAACACCTTTATTACAGCCAAAATAGTAACACTATGTCTTTGTAAATCCTGTAATCACTGACTTATAAACATAAAACACAGCCTTTCAAACACCCACAGTGCCAACAGAAAAATAAAAGCTGCGAAATGTAATTGTGATGATACACCCTTTACAGCCGCGCAATCACATATAAAGAATTTGAAATGTTAACGAATCACCTCAGTTACCGCAGAGACTAAAAATAAATAAACCAGCTCCGTCTACTTCTTTTCTGCTTTCCATGTTTACTCCTGTCACTATCCATCTCTCAACCTGCCAGGAATGCAGAGTCATCAAAACGCTGACATGAGCATCAGCAATGGAGTGGAAAGGACGGAAACCGCCCGCCCTGGTGACTGACTGGCATGAGAATGGAGAGCCAATTACGTGCTTTTACCACATACAACTTCTGACGCCATGCTCTTCGCTGTAAAAGCTTTAACAGGCCGCACTTTAAATATTTTAGCAATTTGCCCAATCACATTTTGCTTTCCAAACTGAAGGCCATTAAAGTTTCAGCAGTGCGTCAAGACCAAACAAGCTAATTTATGTCAGCAGACTGAACAGCGGAGTTTGATTCTGAGGAACACTGACCATGAAGGAGGTCCCACAAGCAGGGGTGCCTGTAGTCTCACCAGGTTTACCTTTACAGTACTGTAAGTCCAGAGTTATGATGTGTGCAGCCTTTTTAAAGGACAAATATAGGAATACAAAACGGCGAGTATATTTTTCTGTAACTAAATCCAAAAACAAATAAAATACAATGAGCCCACAATATATTTTGGATGGTTAATTCAAGAAGTACAACAATGATATGCCTAATGTTTACCAGAAACAATAAAAACATCATTAATTGAATATTATTTGATTATGATTATCGTAGGCACAGTTTATACAGTTTACATGTATGACAAGGTACAAAAGCCAAACTTAAAAGTCAAAGCCTTTAAATAAGTCAAATAAGCACTTTATTATTTTCCTCTAATTCACTGTCCCATTCTTTTCTTATTCTTATTCCATATTTTTATTCTTTGTCTTTGGTGTCTCTTTTTATTAATACCACTTTTCATTTAAATGCAAACCATCACAATTTATATGCTATACATTACCATTTTAAAATGAAAATTCCTTCAATGCAACTGAACTGCACACAGCTGGGTTTTTACTAAAAAGCGTGGGTTAAATACCTAAGAAAATACCTAAGAATACCTAAGAAATCGTTGGGTTGCAAGGCTAGGTCTTCATGCAGAAAACCATGCATCAATAAACCATAACAAAATATACATTTTTATTTTGGGTTGTGGTTAAATACTAGTCATGTCAAAGACTTAAATGCATAGTATACACAGTGTTAATATGTTATATACTACAGTAATATGCTCTTTTCACTTAACTGGACAATAATACAGTACAATATGTGCATGAATTGTATAATGTAACAGTTATATTTAAAATATCACATTCACTTTATTTGGTTTTCCCTGTCCATAATCAATATGATTATCTGAACTGTAAAAAGCAGAACTAGAAACAAAATAATCTCCCTCTGTCCATCAATAATGAATCTCTCTGATCCACACAGGCCCTTTCAGAATTACACCGTAAGAAGCAGTTTAAGTATGTATGATGGTGTCAGGAGAAAGTGTAGTACCTCAGGCTTCAAGAAGAATGGGTCAAAACGCCTGCCTTTAAGGTAATAGCCTAAGGCTAGACTATAAAGCCTCCTTTCAGTAAAGTGGCTTCAGGGAAGCATCTCTCTTCCTTAACATGCCCTGTACAGTACTTCTCAACCCCCACACAGAAACAAAACCACCAGTACTAATGACCTGGATATCAATGTGAAATACACAGAGCCTGGCTTTTTAAGGCTTGTTGACGGCTAGTGCCAATTTTAACTCTGATTAAGTCTTTTCACGACCCTGGCTGTAATGTATTGTACCACCAACTTGACATATCCTGTCACCTGGACAAACCAAAGGAGACAAACTGGGGCTCATTCCTACAGTCCCACTTCTACAGTGTGTGGAGGAATATGTAGGTAAACCCTTTCACGGCTAGCTACAATCCATAACAATTAACAGAAAGTGCCATGCTGTATATTTAAGTAGAGCCATGGTACTTGCCGTGTTCAGAGAAAGACTTGTATACTGAGCTCTATTTTTGGATATAGGGTTTTGTGGATGTGTTTATTATGTATTTAGTTCTGGTGGCTAATCAATCCTAAGTATATGCCCTCATGTAAAATCCAGCTATGACCAGCTTGAAATACCAGCTACCAGCTGTTTCAAAACATAGCCTATCCACAGCAGGGTATGATGCTTACTGAGAAACACAAGCTTAAAGAGAGTCCATATGTATTCATATTTCCCTGGCATGTTGTATACTGTATACTTCAGTCTGAACAATGGTGTCTTTCACCAACTGGCTCTAAACACGAGTAAATAAAATATTTCATAGAGTAATGTGAGATGATAAAAAAAACATAACTTAATTTGATTACTACTCTGCTTGCTACTAACACTGCATTACTCTGCTACCTAAAAAAAAAAATAATAACAACACACACACCTCCCACCCACACACACAAGCCATATGACTCTTTAACATGTCTCACTCTAAATAGGATTGCTGTACTTCCAACAATCTATTTATCTGCCCCCACCACAACATACACATACACCCACACCCACACCCACACACACACACACACACACACACACGCACATCTACTGCTCCCCCACCGACCACTGCACATTTTTCTTTATTTTTAAATGATCAAATAAAGTATTAAAAAAAAAAACAGCATCAATTAATATGCGCGGTAGGAGGATGGAAATGAGCAAGCACAGGTGCTAATAACAGTGAGAGCATTTAGTGCTTTTTACACCTCGGCTGAATATTTCATTATGAGCTCTATGTTTCACTACTCACTCCGCAGACCCCTGTCACTTCAATATCCCCTCAGCACAATGACTGCTGCCGCGCTGCTCTACCAGGATAGCTATCTTTCACAGACTGTCAGCCGTGACTGGCTGTCACGAGACGACTCCACCGATCGCAGCCAGTCCCGGGTAGCAGACATGACATCTGCGCCACTGCACGGGAAGATCTGAACAAATGCATTGTGACTTCCCACAATTAGATGCGTCCCAGGGCCCATCAAAAGGTCCATGGGAATGGTGTTAATTTCGGGGAGAGGATTTCTCTTTGTGCGCGGGAATAAGAGAGAACTTGTTACTTCAACGGCACGGCTGATGGCGCGTGGGCGGGGGAATGGCTTTATTTATGTAGCGGCTTGTTTTATTGGGCTGTTTATTCAAGCCAACACAGATACACACGCACACACACACACACACGCACGCACACACACACACACACACGCACACACGCACACACAGCCGTCAGCCTTCCTAGGTGTGCAGTCTTTTGTTTTCAGGATCTACTGTACAGTATTTGTGTGTGCACGATTCCACCAGATTACAAAACGGACTGAAGAAACCGAATAGAGTCTATATATCACCCTTATATCGGTATCTGCATTGTATTGTATTATATTTTGTAACAACAAAAGACAATTACCCCTATTTATGTATGTACCATAGTGTATGTTTTATATATGTATTTACAATTCATATTACGATAAATACGTGTGAAACTGCTGTGACTAGTCTACGCACAAATCCACATGAAGCTCAGTGAAGCAGCTGAAATCTGGGAGAAATTGCCCTCAAAGCTGCTCTCGCTCCTGGTTTATTTTTCGAAACGCGTTTAGCTATTCCAGCGCCGGCTCGGCAGAAGAGCGAGGCTGGGACGAGCCTGCTCCCTCAATCCCTCTTCAGCAGGCAATGAAAGCGAGCTTCGCTTTGAAAATTTTCCCCATCATGCAAACTGACAAAGGCATGCTTTTCAAAAACCCACAGCCAATCTGTTGATCATTACTTATTTACAAAGGCCTTGAGGCTCGGAGGCCTCTAAAAACCTTACTTGATACGGTATACACATTTTTTTTTCTGCTTGTAGAATAAAGTATCCCTAAGGCTACCTCAAACAATCACTTTCTATCGTGCATAAAATGCACCTTGTAACACTGAAGTATTTAATATATATGGTATAATATATCTACGGGAAATGTATTTGTGTAGAGGTAGGCAGGTCTATGTTTGGTAATTTGATGTTTTGCTGAGGGCTATGACTTGGAAAAAAACGAAAAGAAAAAACCCTACACCTAGTACAGAGGACCTGTCATCTCAGTACCCAAGAGCCAGCAGAATACAGAAGTGCCCTAAAGCATGGAAACTTTGACACTGCTTTGAAGCACACCAAAACTGTAAATAACTCCCAAGAATTATTATAACTCAAAGATCAAAGGAAAGATGCATTCATTACATGGCAAATGGGGATGGTCCCCTTTGCACCACACAGATTTTCTCCTTAAAGTTTAGGGATGACACTTAATATCTTTACAAACATTCAGATAGCCGGAAACTAAATAGCACACACATAACACACACACACAGACAGACACACACACACACGCACAGTTTGTCAGGATGCAGTTTCCTTTGAGTTTTACCATGGGCATTCTGAACAACACTCCCTTGTGTAATATATTTCAAGAGGCTAGAAACCTTTATATGGTTAATGGTTTGGAACCTCTGGAGGTTGGTAAAACAATATATCTTATGAAAGGGATTATTTCAAGTCCTTTATCACATCTCTGGAGTCTTAAATAATATATATGAGTATTCTGGTGTAGGGCTCACCATGTCATTATTCCCACAACATACATAAAACACAGAAAACATAAAAACATGTCTGTTTAAGGAATGGTTTATTAATCAATTTACTTTGAAAACCCCCAAGAAGACTATCCTAATATAAAAAAGACAATAACAAGGATGGCTATGTTATCTACAATATATGTATTTTGAATGTTCTAGTTTGATTACAATAATAGAACAACCGCATCAAATCATGACTGTCAGCACAATATGATATTTGAATATGATACAACATGACACTATGATTTCAAATTAGTTTATATATCACATTTGCTTAAATACCACTACAGTACTCTGACAAATTAAACATATCAAAATAGTCCCTAGTTGCATACTTAAAACAGTCAGTAACAGAACTGGATACAGAATCAAAATTGAACTAGTTTCTTTCATGTATTAGCAAATTAATTCAAACCAAGATCATGAATACATTTCAGTTTATGTTTACCTTTGATCACTATACTCGTGCTAAATTAAGGTTTCCATAAAACTATATATTATACATGTAGCAAAAAAGTCAGGGCAGAAATACACGGGCTTGTTTAAAGGGGAAGGAGGTTGGCGGTTGATGACCCTGCTGAAGTCTTAACACAGTGCCTGCAGCCCTGCTTTTCCAAACACGACTCCTCAAATGCATTTTTTATCAATGCTTATTATACTTCATATCATGGCCACATGTGTTGAATCTCCGTCCTTTTATCAGTCAAAATCAATTAACAGCAGCTTAATTCCGCAGGACAAGATAAAAGGAAGGTAATATTTGAATTCATTTTTGATTGCGACGATACATCTCACACACGGCCTTAAGTACCAAGCCCAGGACTCACAGGGACTCCGACAATAGATGAATGACCTGGGGCCATGTAACCACATGAGTCCCTCTGATTGGTTAGCGCTGTCATTAGTGCCACTGCTATTTAAGAAATACATGTGGACAGGACCGGGGTGACAGCTGAGACTTTAAAGCAAGAGTATTTTTCAAACAGCTTTTCATAGTCTTTTTCATGACAGAAATATCTCGGCTCTATCATTAACCGCTGACAAGCTGACAGAATAAATGCTTCAGCCTTAAAGGGTCTCCCCCTTCTCTCTCTCTCTACCCGTACCCCCCTCCACCCAAGACGCACGCGCACACATACACACACACACACACACTCACACACACACGAGTACACACACACACGTCTCCCTTTCTCCATTTGTCATTTTGAAGCCTAGAAGAGTTTCTTAAAGCTGTCGTCTTACCTCATCATTTTGGGCGAGCAGTTGGGTGAATTTCTCATGCCTCCGTTACGCTGTTTCTTTTTGGGCGAGAGCGTTGATGGATGCTCCTCTTCGACTGCAAACATATGCAAAGGTGTCACATGGTGAATGGCCAGGACTGTAATGTGGAACGGAAATGACACATTAAAGAACACTGAAACCAACACTCAAACAGTCACGGAAAACCCAGAGGCCCACAGCCCCCCGCCCGCCCAAAAACAGAGCCAAGACTCTCACGGCATGTTAGTAGGGAAATGGATTAATTTGGGCAAGAAGGGTACATGGAGTGCCATTTACACTTGGCCACAATATTCGCATACGCTTTTTCATAGGTACCACAGTGCTGTTCCATCAGAACGAGAGCAGACACACCTGGCTTGTCCTACATCAGTGCCACTGTGTTGCTAGATGCCATCACCGTGCCCATTTCAAACATGGCAGGCCCCCGTAGATATGAATTAATGCAAAAAATGATTGACAGCCCAACAAACATCCTGCTTTGTTTTGGATATAGAAAATGACTCTATGGCATCTATTCAATTCATAACACTTAAGATTGGTGCTTACTGTAGGTTTTAGTTAAAGTCTATGCCTGTGTTGGTTTTCCCCTTTAATTTGTATACAACAACATTGTATACCACATGCATAACCAAATGTGTTGCACAGAAATAAAGGAAAAAGCAACTCAGTAAACTTTGTTATTATATGTTGACAACCTAATGGATTTGAGTAGAGTCAAATGAATAGAGGCCTTTATCACAATAATCATTCGGTCTATAAGCTGTTTGTACACAGGGGCCTGAGGGTGCCCAGTTCATGCTGAAACAGCACTGAAAAAATGCTAGCTTACTCATAAAAACCACATATAGTTAACTCAACAAACATGCCGAAAAGGTCAGCTATACTACATCTGCCAAATATTAGACTTATACAAGTAATTCAATTCCGGACAGAGGAAACATACGCTCCCCTGTGGTCTCCCAGTGTAATGTGCCACCTGTACAATCTGCCTCTAAACTTAAAACACAACACTATGTTGAAGATACAAAGCTTTTCATTAATTCTAAAATCAAATAATATTATGTATTATTCATGCGTTTCCTTACAGAGTTTTGCACTTTCTCCACCTGACACAATATCCCTTCATTTTGTATTATGAATTCTTACCATTACTGGGTTTCGAAACTTTCCCCAAAAATGCTGTCAGCAACATCCACTTTTATGGTAACAGAAAAATCAATTTGTCATTGAGTACACCACAGAAATTACACTCAAATCTACAAAGCCACACAAATACTCAAATAAACATCGACTTTGAACCATGAAGAAAGGAATATACTGTACACACAGGGTTTTCTGAATATTTTGCTTAGTATTAGCAACATCTCCGAGACTCTCATTTGCCAAAATAACTACCATCCCAAAAAACATCTAACACTGCTACCTGCTTCTATACCGATAAAACAGATTTGCAGAAGAAATTACTCTTACTTCTAAAATAACACAAATACGCATTTAAATTTCCATATCACATGGCATTAGTAAACATACAGGTACACAAGTTCTCCAAGCAATTAGCCAACAAGCAATTGTTTTATTATTTTAAGTACATGTTTCATGCTGTATATTAAATCACATAAAATGAGAACAAACGTATTTTAATCTTTCAGCACTGCAAAATTACTTCAGTGAACTATAACGTTTCTCTAAAATGAAACTGCTCACGTGGCAGTAAAGGTGGCCTGGCGAGACCTCCGTGTCCTCTGCTATGCTCCATAAATGTATTCTCACTCAGATTGCTGGACCTGCTTAATCTCAGTACTGCTGCCCTTGGCTCACTAAATTAGGTTGGTCCGAGTGCCAGCGTGATTTATGGACAGAACGCTCGCCCTTCAGTCAGTTACTCTACAGCGGAGCAACTTCTGCGGCTACACCGAACTGTGAGCGTTTGACAGCCCAGAGTGCCGTGACAGCACTTTTACATCTCCAGCCGTTAGAAATACGCACGCACCTACAACCCGGCCAATATGAACACTGCGTCGGATTCAAAGCTAAATCACCAGTTGAACAATAAGAAGGAACAGAATAACTAGCTCAGTGACATTCAGCTGATAGCACTTTGAAGTAGCCTGCCGCACTGTCTAGGCTGTGCTCTGTGTAACTGTACTAATGGCAAGCCAACAAAATAAAACCATTCAGAGTTGCAGTAAATTAGTTTTCAGCATCGATCAGTGGTCATATTGCATTGCGTACATGTAATATGATAATTAAAGTTGAATTAGCTTGAGAAAAAACTTTTAGAAGGCTATTATGGACTATTGTAGTCATGTACAGACCACATCAACATGGCTAAATAGAGACAGGCCATTCCAGATAAGGAAACAAGAACTTAAGGACACAAGAACTTTACCGGATACGACACTAGCGATAGCCTACTTAGAACAACAGTCACGTTCATGCTTTACTTTTAGCATAACCAGCTTTAAAGTCTGTCCCCAGCTTAACACAGACATTACAATGGAAACAATATCAGGAGTGGGGCACGTCTCCCCTCCCCCAGGGCTCTCTTTAACATATTTAGCGGAACGTCGGTTGGTGAGCAAGGCAGTCACACACACGCGGGAGGTCGTTAGTAACGAAAGTGCGTGCATGCGGCACACTCCAAACTCCAGCAAACCGTGAAACCGCATGCACCGTTAGCGCCCGGGCTAACATCCGACCTACATGTGCCCAGGCCTCGACTGGCGGCGCCGGGGTGGTAGCGGTACTTGACGGGCAGGCTGCAGGCCCTCTGTAAGCGACCCGACCCGGGTCTGAGGAAGCCCAGCCGCAGAGCGGGGTCAGCGGGCAGCAGCAGGCTTCCTTTACGGTTGTTAACTAAAGGGACGGGCTCGGCCGAGTCTCCGCAGGGGCACGCTTTGTACACCGCGTTAGCGTTAGCCGTGCTGTTGCCCATTTTAACCGAGCGGTTCTGATAAGCTGGCCTAGCTTCATCCTTTACTGCCAAACAAGGAGACACAAATAGAATAACAGAATATATATAATTAAAAACAATAAATAAATAAGCAGTGAGAACACAACACACAGCCATGTTGGCTCGCGTTGAAGTGCATGGCCACAAAGCTGTCTGGTTTTATAGCGCAGTTAAGCAAATCCTGCCAATGTAAATATTGTTAATTCAGTAACGGGCGCTAATGTAACACTCTACTCTTGGGACTTATTGCCAAAACATTAAAAGGGGCTAAGCTGTAACTTTGGTTCTTTAAAAAATGTCTATGTTTGTATGGCAGACCAACAATTAAAGTGAAAATGTATGTCAATGTCACTATACTGCAGTTTATTTTCCTTTTCAATCATTATTTATGGTTTAAAAGTTACTTAGTTGTGTCATAAAAGATACTGTCACTTTTTAATAATCAAGTAAGACATCTCATTTTTATTAAACACCACTTAACCACTTGGTGTACACTTAAAATGAAATGTTGGATATGACACATACTTTGCTATTCATAATAACCATGAATTAATTAAAGGACTGCTCTTGTTCCCTTCCTATTCTTTTCCCACAAAGGAAAACAGAGTCATGACAGCACAGAAGTCACCACCATTGTCAGAAAAAGAACAGGAACGTGCACAGAACAGAGAAAGAGCCATTTTTCCCTTCGTCACAAAAGAAGCAAGAACACATTCTGCCATACAAGCTACAATCCAGTTGAAATTTGGTCACATAAAACAATATTTAGGACTGGGAATCTGACATAAAGTCAAGCAAGTTGTGTAAACAAGGTGGGTGTACTGTAGGCTCATGCAGTCTTGTTGTTACAGGGCTGTACAAGTCTGTGAGTGCTAATTATTCCATTGAACTGTGTGTCTAAGGATGCAGATGGCCAGACTGTTGATTCCACCCTAGAGGACCCGTTTGTTAAAACCAAGACAACATGCACACAAACGACACCTGTGTTGCGCGCATACACAGCAACACACTGTATAGTAGCTCCTTAGTGCAGTGCCAGGTACAATGTAAAGGTGGCTTCTAGTAATCTGATCTAATACAAGGGATACCAGGCCTGCTCCACATCTCTTAGCAATTGTATAGGTTTACTACCACTGTAATTCAAATCCGGTGGCTAAGAGGTTAGCCAGTGCATGAGGAAAAAAAATCTGTTTCCACCCTTCCCAAAACTAGCTCTGAGCAATATAAAGATGATTATTCTTCCCGTCAGCTGCCGCAAAGATTTAAACCCCTGTACCGATAACTCCTGGATTCATCTGCCCCTTGTCAAAGATATACAGCATTACTTTAGGAACACGCGGTGTGGCAGCCCTGCAGAGGATCTACAATAATCCAGACGGCAACTGTCTCTTCCTACACTGAGAATCTAATGACATGTTTGTAATGCGATTCTTATCAAGCAGGCCTGTAAACGGGGAAAAATAATATCATTAAATAAATAATAACATCATTTAAAACCTATATGTATGTGCATCTCCCTTTTTTTTCTTTTTTTTCTTTTACGATTGCATTATTAAAATACATGTTTAAATATGAGAAGAGAAAATAATGTGTTTTATATATAACCTTGTAAAGAAGTAATGATTCTAGACTTTACTGTTGCCAAAAAAGGTTTATGATAATTGACAATACAGATAATACAGAGAGTAAGTATGTAAAACTACATTATTACTAATGAGTACTTCTAATTAAGTATATATTACACTTTGTAAAATCTTTGTATGAGAGAAGCAAACAAATATACATTGCCACACTGCCATACATAACCAAGATATTGTTCTTGACAAAGATGCTACCTGCAGAATAATGCAAACAGGAACTTTACTGTATGACCAAGGTTGAGCGAAAATGCAGCGACACTGAAGCTACTCAAACTGAAATCTTTATTACAGGTATTTTATGTAGACCTCACTGTAACCACATGCATTTTCCCCTGGAGTTTTAGCACCACCTACTGCTCAAAACACCACCACACAATATAAACCTTTTTAAAACAGAATCTAGAAACAATACATCGCATTGTATATAGGCAAAGCTAAGGCACTTTTGCACCAAGAGCCCATTGTTATTATGACAGAAAAAACAGCAAAGAAAAACATGATCAAATGAAAAAGGTTAGTAAGGAAAGTAAACACACAGCACAAAAAAATAAACAAATTAATAACTTACTTGCTCTGATATATCCATTATAATTATTTTTAGCTGAGAAAAATGCAACAAAAAAATGATTGGTTACAGGGAGGAAAATGTTGCAGATGTATAGCAAACGTAAGCTTGGTAATGGGGAAAAAACTGTTAGTATTTAAGACACTTCTGACAAGGGGGCCTGAAAGACAAAGGAAAAAATGTAAAAGAATGAGGGTTAATAAATGAATGCTTTAACACACACAGGGCAACTAAAAAAGAACAGAGTGAATCCTCACCACATCCAACAAAACAGCCTGTTTAAACTAAAATCCCTACTTCACTATAGTTGACTCTGTACTGAACGCGGGTGACTTTATCTGGACTCTTAAAATAATAGTGTTTATTGGCTTAAATAAATATGTTTCCAGATAGTATAGTGTGCAGTCATTCTGGTAATACAGCACGTTAATTAACTGAACACGGAAGACCCAAGATATAAATTATTATTATTCATTTTGTTATATAACCGGACATGATCTAGTTACTATACCGAAATGGAATCCTTAAAAGTGTAAACCTTTCCTGTTTAGAGGAGAGATGCAACCAAACGGGCCAAATACTCAACATGAAAAAGCCTAAAGAAGGCCAAGCTGTACCCAAGAGAGAGCCTGGGAGCGTTCGGGATGCAGGTGGGGTCGGCGGAACGGGAAGGGGAAGTTGGCCGGAGCCGAGGAATTCGCTCCGAGCCTGCTTAGGATCAAGAGCCGGGCTTGTTCATTAGTGCTCCATCTCATCCCGATCCCTACGCTAAAGGTCACAGCGGGAGCTCAAGGCAGAGATGGCGACAGAAATGTTGGACCAGGAACCACGCTGGCCCTGGCATCTGTCGCTTGCGATCGTGCGGCAGGGAAAGAGTCGGAGGACTAACCGGCTAGCATCTGTCCCGCGCCGGGGAGGGGAGAGCGAGGCTCGGCTGCCTGGTGGTAAGGAACTGTCAGCCCGCGTTTCGTGACGACCAGTAGCACTCGAGAAATGAAAACGCAAACATAATTTCCATGTCACCCCGCATAAGGCGCAGCGCACGACTCGCTCCCTCCTCACGCGAGCGGCGTCTTCTCCAGCTCCTTCCCCACACACCGACCTGCTCCCTTACTCACTCCTTCCCCACACACCGACCTGCTCCCTTACTCACTCCTTCCCAACACACCGACCTGCTCCCTTACTCACTCCTTCCCCACACACCGACCTGCTCCCTTACTCACTCCTTCCCCACACACCGACCTGCCCCCTTACTCACTCCTTCCCCACACACCGACCTGCCCCCTTACTCACTCCTTCCCCACACACCGAGCTGCCCCCTTACTCACTCCTCCAGCTCCTTCCCCACACACCGAGCTGCTCCCTTACTCACTCCTTCCCCACACACTACCTTACTCACATCTCCAGCTCCTTCCCTACACCAGCCACCGCCATACTCATTTCCACCTGACCCTGGCCCAAACACCGAAAAGCTGGGGGTGGTAGGGGGTACCATGTCCATGGAGATTTAAAAAAATAAAGGAAAAAAAACTAAACAACCACAGACCTGCTTTTCCACAAGAATAAGTCAACCGTTCGATGTCTGTGACTCAACATTTTGATCCGGAGACAAAAAAAAAAAAAACGTACACGCGCTGGATTCTCAAATGGGCCTGAGATGCCAAACGCAAGAACACAGCACCTGTGATCTCACTCTATGACAGCTCAAAGAGTAAGACAATGGCTTATCTTTTACATCCGCACCGGGAGTAATGAAAATACAGCAGGTAATGCTAAAGTATTATAGCATAATTGCGTCTGCATCAGCATCTGCAATCTTGATTTTGTACCTTGTGGAAGAATCTTCCCAGTAAAACGAATAGCAAATATCTTCAAACTTAAAATTCCAGCAAATTACCCTTTTATTTGGCTCTTGCGAAATATAGACTCTGCTTACAGGACATTATTACATAAAAACAAAACTGCCTGCGTTTCATTTAACTACTTTCCAGTAGGTCTCTCAGAGAAAATATACTCTGCATCAGTAAGCAAAAAATATAACTATAAGAGTTTAAAACCTATGAGCTGCAACCTCCCATAATTGGTCAAACAGTATTATTTCAGCACTGGGCACAGGATAGTGTAGGTCTACAGTAAATAGGTAGGCCTGTACCATATAACAGCCTTCTTTAGCTTCTCAGAGACACAGTCACCAGGCAAATCATGTAAAGTCATAACATTGTATTGCAACTGAGTAAAAGTTGCTTGACATACCTGACTATTAATGAATAAAGTAATATTGGCAACACAGTGACTACTGTCTTGGAGGAAGAGATGTCAAACCAGACATAGTCCTGACCAAATGATCTGCTGACACATTTTCTGCAGCCTTAAACAACTAAACTATAAACCTGTACTGCATCCCCATAAGCGGCCTAACACACATGCTCAGGTTCAGCAGTGAACGATCAGATCTCTTACAACACTACTATCCCACAATTCCACAAAAATCTAGCAATCTTACTCAATATTCCAAATATGTTCACTGGCTAGGTACAAGGTAGCTGAGTATTGTTGAATTTCAAGCATCAAAAATGACAACAAAACAAATATAGCATTATATACTGAATTATACTCAAACTTGCATGTTGTTTGAAAATTAGACGGTAGAATAATAATAACAGAGTAACTTACTGTTTCAGTGGGCATCCTAAAATCTTCTATTCCCAACAACATTCAAAGAGGACTTAGATGGAAATCCATAAACAGAACGCATTGACATGTCAAAATAAATCTGGTAGCAAATCCAGTAAATTTTAATCGATTCATCAAAAGAGTTACGGGAAACCAAAACAAGAAAAAATAAATAGAACATTCAGAGGAATATCATATACAGAACAACATTTTTATCAAACATTAGGCGATACACAGTACTTTATACACCAAACATCACCAGCACAACACTACACTGACAGAGCATGCATCAGCCCAAATCTAAAACCTACACAAGCAGCACAAAGCCACGCCACTGGCACCAAAATAAAAATATCCCCCAAAAATAACACCAACAAAAACAATCACAGCTAAATAAGCCACTTTGAAAAACTGCCAAATGAATATAACCTGTGGACGTTGAGCTCACAGTACAGGGCACATGGAGGACGTCACGTAAAGTACGTCACAGACGCGGAAACGGCATGTGTTGGGTGTCGGAACTTACAGGCACGTAAACTGGTGGAGCGGTCATTTACAGAGACAGAGGAGAGCGGGTAGGCTCGCCGATGGGGGTCCACGTTACTATGCACACTGCCAGACATGCACGAGCAGTCGCGCTCAGAGCGCCCGCAATCAAAACAACATGCCAGTTGCATTCGTTTGTAGATGGACATCTTGGCTATAGGTGGGGAGTTGGGATGAGAGGAGAGGAAAAGCAGCAGGTTAATGGCAGAAGGTCAAACTGAACCGGGGAGGTCGGAGAAGGTTCTTCATACAGGGAAAAAGTGCAGGCCTTAGAAGGGGGCTTTTGCAGGCTTGACCCTGATTGGGAGAATTACTTTTTATTTTAGAGGTCAAATATCAGGGGGGACCCTGTAACCTGTTAACAACAAGGGATTCATTTCCATTGCAAAAACACAACAATACTACATTTAAAAATGTACCATGGAAAATTCCCAATAGTTTATCAGAACAGCAAAATATGCAGGTTACCTGTACGAAAACAAGGGTCTTGGAAAATAATAACACTATAACATTGTTAATGTGTAAAGATTTATAATTAAAGCTTCATCGACATTGCACCACTTGGCTTGAAATAATAAGACTAAATCGGGTCTCCAGGGTCAAGCTCTGTTCTAAGGCCATTCGTGTTAATACCGACAGGTCAAGAGGTCAAAAGATGACAGTGGGAGGGGACATTCAGGGAATGGATGGGAGATGTCTTCAGCAGCACACCCCATTGTCAGGATCTCTCCTTTGACTCCTGCCCTCCTGGGTCGCACACCTGTGTCCACCATGCAGAAGCAGCCCAGTCCATGGTATGGCACTACACATCCCATTCTACACGCAGGCCCAATTTCAATCCAACCGCAGCGCACTTTGTCCTCATTCTCAGAACACAGTGTTCATTTCTCAGCCCTTCGTATTTGTCCATTTGTTTATGTATTGCTAATTTCAGCAACCGCCTAAGTGTAAGTAATGCATTGTTAGAAACAGAAGCAGAGAACACTTGCTCACACAAAATGAAGGACAAATCTGCATTGCATCAAGATTGAAGAGATCTATATTGCTGTTGTTTCACAAAGGTGTCTCCTGACTTTAACATGTCTTTCTTACAAATATGGTTTAATGTGTCATCATGGTGAGTAAGACTAAATTATGGATGTTTAGTTGCACAAATGTAACATTTTTACGTACACATTATATGCTGCATATCAAATATTTGATATTGATTTCTATCATATGAGATCATAAATCTTGACAGAATTTCCAGATGTAGTATATGCTAATAAGGCGTATTTTCTTGTATACAAAGGCGTGTATTTTGTAGACTCAGATTATTTATCCTGGATTCAACCACCATTTATCCTCAGCAATATGTTTTTATTCCCAAGATTCAAACATTAGTCATTAAGGATACATTCTTCTGAATTAAATTTTCCATTTGCATTTAACATTGATTCACAGCTGGGCACAAGTGTTCTTAATTTTTTTTGAAAATGCTTTGAGAGTTCTCCAACCAGCAAAAATGAACAAACATCTCACATTTACAAGTCAAGTTAAGGATGAACCTTGAATGAATCCAGGGGTTAGTCACCAAATAAGAGAACTGTTTGTGCAGGGAGCAGATTCCCTGGTATTTCTGAGCTATGTGACTTGTTTTCAGCGCAGCAGAGACAAAACGAGACAGCTACGTCTCCAAACACGGGGACACTTTTGTGAAACAGCGCAGAGCCTAGGGAGGAACAGTCTCTGGTATTCTCTCTCATGGTGCCGATTCACAAAGCGACTGTAATCGAGTCTGGCACTTTATAAAGAAATACAATCTTTGGGGGAAAGGGGGCTTTTTGAATTTCATTTGTGGAAATGAACTCAAATTAAGTGGCCAATTTAAGCTCCCTTCTCAGGAGGGAAAAGGGCACAAGACATGACTCTAAAACAAAGACCTCAGGGACTGTTGTTCGTACAAGACCATGCATAATCTTTTTTTCTTTTTTTTTGTAGAATTAGCAGTCGTTAGCATGCAGCAAAGTGGTTTGACCCTTAATAAGGAACCATTTCAGCTGTTGTCAGGGGTGAAACAGTATGAGCAATCACACACAAGAGCAGTGGAATTATTATATATATTCAGGATCATGCTGGATTCCATTACTGCATATATTTTTCATTGGACATTCTGAAACAGCACAGGATGTTGTAATGCTAGTCAGAGATAACACATAGGGGAATGAGACACAAGACTGAATGATGTCACATGACTGAAATGATTTAACACGCAACGAGACCCTGAATCCTCAAACATTAGTGGGAAGTTCCCGTACTTAGAATGCTACCAGCAGCATAATTTTCCTTCCACTAAATACACACTAATTCCAAACATTCATATTATCAATGCTCAACATGATCTTATGATCCCAAAATGTTCTAATATGCTTAGATAAAACTGAAATGCATTCACATTATCAAGGTGATAATAAATATAACTCTACTCAATATCTGCATGTATATCTTTGAGATTTGGTTAATAATTGACCACACACCTAAATAAAAGTGAAAAAAAACTTGAGGGGTGTCTGACAAAAAATTGGACTTTATCCATTTATAAAGTTTACTGAAGAAATCCAGTACAAGTACATTGCCATGCGGATGGGTACATCAGTAGAGATGCACCCAAGATTCTTGCAATACATGTCTAGTTATGATATAGCAACACATGTACACATACAAAATAATGTATGTACAAAATAAATTATATTAGATTATTCAATTAATTTATTTCCTTAAATGTCGGGCCATGCCCTGTAATAAATATAGACACTAGGTTAGGAAAAGCAGAATTGTTCTCTTGTTTAATGAAATAAAAATGGCTGCTGATAGCATTCCCACAAATAGGTTTTCTTTTAGCTCATAATTCACGTATGTAAACAAAAGAACTATGAGGACATCTAGTGGCAGGTTACTGTAACCACACTACTTCAGCAGTATGAGATAATCTAAGGAGTAAAAAAAGGGCCCAGCTACTGTCGAGAATTGAAATGGGGACATTGTCATTTCAATTCGCCAAGTTCTGATGATCCTATATACAAGAAAGAAGCTATGCAAAATACCAGGACAGGGAGAGGCTTGGAGCAAAATTGGGGACCAGATTGTTTTGATTGTGTTTTGGCGACGCTCTTCATTAAGCCTAAGAATTTGAAAAACTTCCCACAGAACACTTTCCGCTCTCTGGAAATACAGCAGCGTGTAAAATGGGTTCTGACAGCAGGGAGATGAATTGAAACTGCCCAAGTCGCTTTCTTTCCCCCTCTTTGGGCTCCCTTAAACCCGTGACTAATGCTACCAATATCAATCTGCGTGTATGACATTTTAAATTGTCACCAGTTTCGTTTATTCTTTTCCTCTGCATTTCTAGGGTTTAGGAATCACAAGGAGCACCGGTAACATGATTTTAAACTTGGGGCTGAATAGGAAAATTAACTTGCTCGAGCATATACGTTTCATGGGCAATTTTACATATAGTCTCCTTACGCTGCAAAGGAAGAACGCCCGTCGTTTGAAATTTAGCACTTGGACGGTTTATCGATATTCACGTTCAGCGGTAGTGAAATGCTGTTTGTATCTGTTCTCTGCTGTGTTCTGTTTGATCTGAGGGCAGCATAAGGATGAGAGGCGTGGGAAGGATGCAGTAGCTACATTGGTCACATGCAACATAGATAAGAACTATCTGCTGGAGAAAGACAGTTGGACTACACTGGGGGCGAAAGGGAGCCCGATTTTACTCACAAGTTATCACTATCAGTGAGAGGTTAAATATAACGATTTGTGTTCCAAGGCAGCAAGGAAAAAAATAACATCAAAAAAAAGGTCAATGGTTATAAAAACATAAACTTTTCACAACATTGATGGGCTTGTCACATCTCTCCATTTTGCCAAGCTGTTGAAACTTCAGTGAAAAAAAAACAAAACAAAATTAACATCAGTAAAGCAAATTAAACATCACATTACAATAAAAGTGTAGGTTAATAAATAAATAAACAAAAAAACAGATCACTTTACTGTAGGTCTTTGTTAGATTAGTTTTTCCACATGTTGTGGAAGGCTGAACCTTCTTCAAGAAACATTTAGCATACAAAATGTTTAGAATGACAATATCCGTGATAAATAATTGAAAGGAAATCCCTTTAAAAAAGATGGTTTTCAGGTTGTCTGAAACTGTTTGTTTATGAATAGGCTGCTTAAAGTAATTATGTGACCTTTACAGATGCCCTGAGTTTCATAAACTGAATTATTAATACTGGGCTTAACTGGTTTGGACAACTGCCTATGTAGGTCAGGACATTAACAATGTGAAATTCCTGTGTTAAGGTAAGGTAAGTTAAGGTAGCTCTGTTCAGAATGACTACAGAATTATTCTGTACTGTTAAAATGGCTTCTAATACATTTTTACAAGAAATAAATAGTTATAATTCCTAATTATCCAGTTCCAATTCCTAAAATGTTATGACAGTTTAAAATAGAAAATGGCATCAGCCTAACTAGAGGGATAGTTATATGTAATATGTTTTGAAGAATATAATATCATCATAGTCCTCAATAAAATGAACCCGATCATATATTTGAAGCAGGCAGTGTCAGCTGGTTTCCTAGTAAACGCAGTCATATGTTATATAATTTCTTTCATTTGTGCTCAAAGTTGCCTAATAACACTGCACACTAAAGGAATAGTGAGAATTGGCAGTGCTTAGTATATTTCTGTCCGACCAGCCAGCCCAGTCTGCAGCGTTTGATCAGAACAGCAGTGAATCCACACTACAGCAGCGTTTGCAGTGTGCGCTCACACGGTTGATATTATCGCTACAGCAATAGGGCCACTGGGGTGTCTGCCCCTGCGATTCTGCGGCTCCAGGAAGCGGATAGCACAGCGGAGACGCGCCTTTGTTTTTCCACCTGACTGGGAGCATTACCGTCGCCTGCTTCAAACGCGAGCCGTCGGGCTCTGACAGACTCCTTCTTCAGCCTGGCTAATCACGCCATTTCGGCTCTGCGTCGGCTCCGCGCGCCGCCATTAACACGCCGGAGCGCCGCGGCTTTGTCTCGGGCCCGCTCCTCTGAGGAGCCGCGACAGCCGTGCCGTGGTTTCAGCGCTGTTACCGCGCGTCTCTCCTGCGGTTTCTCAGGAGAAATACCCTGTCTTATCCCTCAATCGCTTTAACGGCCTGGCCATTATATTTTTGTTTACTTAAACTGGGGATTTTTTTTTTTGGGCAACAAATGTCACAGCCAGAATTTGTTATTTTTTTTATCATACAGGGACTTGCACAGAATATAAATTTGAAACTGAAAACAATTCCTGCGTAGAATGATACATATCACACTGTACCTGCCAGTTGAAAAATTTGCCAAGCAAATGTACTTCTTTTAAAATAAAATAAAAACATTTGTCTTCCTAAATTGGGCAGCATTTTTATTCTAAAATGTGTAAATGTATGTGCACTTAGGCTCTCTAAATGAAACAGATGCTGGTTTAGTGTGAGGCGGGAACAGGAATGTGTACTTACGTCTCTTGCAGCCACATTTTTTAATCCGTTTGGGGTCTGTGATGTCATCGTGACACGCTTTGCAGTAAAAAAATGCCCTGAAGAAAGAAAGAAAAAAAAATGGACAATTGCCTCAATTTACACAAATTGGATTACTTCTGACAATATCAGTGCCCAAAGATCCGACCTTAATGAAATCTGCCAAAATTAATTATTCATTTGCATGTGTGTATAGATTTTCTGCATGGAAAAACTAGTCTGCAGATGAACAAATCCTTCTATTTCAAGCACATTCAAGCAATGGCCTCCTGCCGCAATCTACGAAAATACAAGTCAAGTCTGAGTGTTCATTTTCTGTCAAACACTGTGCACTAATGTGTCGGTTGGCATACACCATAATGCACTTTTCACCAGTGTTTTTTATTTATACAGTACGCACAATCCTTTGGACATAGAGGCAGCAAAGCAGTAGACCAGAAGCAAGACAAAAAGCCCAGTGAAGTCATTCCGCTAAATGATTATTTTGTGCATTTCCACTCTTTGGGAAGAAGGAAGGAGGTACCTCTTTACTTCTTTAGCGTCACTGGCGATAAAGAATCCCAGAGTTCCTTCTTGCATCTTGACATGGTTTCCCGGGTTGATCAGGGTGCTGCTCGATTGAAAAGAAAAGAGCTCCCGTGAATTTCCCTTTTCCCTTTCCCTATCCACACTCTAGTCTCTAATCAAGAGGAATGGTACACACAAATATATGGTTTGACATGTTGGTAATTGGACTGAAGCGCTAACGGGACGTACAGTGTACTACCGGTCTGAAAACTAGTAGACTTCCAACTGCATCGCGGCAGAACTGTTCTGGGTTTTCAATAATGAACAAACGAAATGCGCGACAGCAGGTTCAGCCTCATTTTAATTATCCCGGAGAGGAGTAATTAAAATTGCTGTTATGGAGTGGGTTTAGCTTGAAGCATTCAAACACACAATTGAATCAAACAGATGAGTTGAGCTTAACTTTTAGTCTGGTCCCCAGATCCTTAAAGTATGTTAGTACTTGATGAAATGCAAGGGAATGAACAGTTCCTTCTAAGTCAGGAAAAACTCCAGGCGCTCATTTCAAACACCCTGTATACAGGGTTTCCCTTTTCCCTCAATGTCTCTTTTCTTACTTTGACTGAAGACTTATTGTGTGTTTTGGTAAGGAAAAAACATTGTTTTTTTTCTTTACAAAGATACAATCATTTTTAAATGTTTGCACATGCACAGTATGCTAACGACTGCACGTGTTTGCAAATATTTTTTAAATAACTGCATCATAAATATTAAATATCGATCTTACATTAATTACATGAATCAGAATGTTAAACCAACACAAGATAGTGATAGTTTTGAACATTCTATTATAAAACTAGCAGAAAGGATTTGCAAGCCAATCGGTTTGAAGATATAAAAACCCAATGCAGAAAGGCCATAGCGAAACACTGTATCATTCCCCATTAATTAGACTGAGACAGGACAAGACAGTGCTCATTAATGGTTGCCTACGAAAAGGAATCATCAATGACAGTATCCATGGAGACCGTGACACTTATCAAACGAAACAGCTGGTCACGTCTGCAACTGTAAGTGTCAAAGAGTCAAAGAGCCCAGATGAAAGTTGCATAGAGCTTCATGGACTGGTCAGGTTGTGGAACATGCGTGAATTTTCTGGATATGCAGCAATCATGTCATAGAAAGCAAGGCAAACTAAGGCAAGCCCACACACACACAGGTAAAGATGTCTGTAACAGATAACAAGGCACGCTAGAGCAAGCCCACACACATATAGATCTATAACAGATAACATGCAGATGCAGATACTATCAATATTTCTACACTTTCCTCTGGGCTCAGCAATGGCATTATTGTAAATAAAAATGCACAATGTACAGTATGCGATCATGTCAAGTTATGAAGATAGAAGAAAACCAGTCATATAATCTGCATGCTTTAAAAAAAGAACACTGCAAAACAACACATGCTGGTCCCCAAAACTGAGATTTTCATAGCTTCACAAATAAGCTTCCCAAATAACAAATAGGCAAAGTACACCATGCAATAGGAGAGACCTTCATTTGAACAGAACATTAGGTCAGGTTTAGAGTTGACCAATGTTTCTTCAAAACCTCACATTGTGGGGAATATGACACTGTACGCATTCTCACATGACCACACAGTCAAGCATGCTGTCACCAAGCGTGTTGCAAGACAATGTTTAAAAGAAGGGTAGCAACCATCACAAGCTAAATACTGTAGATGCTAACACTTGCAGTAACTTCTCTGCAGTTGGATTGTGAAACACCAAACTGACAGGAAGTGACCTCGCTTTAGGAACATCTACTCAGCCATTCAGGTGTAGAATGAGGAAGAGTGGCTCACACAAATACACACGGATGGAACAAGGATTTGGTGAACAGCAGGAATGAATAGGATATATAGCAAGCTCTGTTGTGTAAAATGTAACTTGGAAATGAAGAAAATTTGGGCAATAATCTAGGTCTATCTGAACACACATTGCTTCCTTGTCATTGTAATATCATCCAATCCATGTCATGAAAAATGTGGTTTGAAAGTACATAAATACAGAAAGTATTACAACGTAATATAAAAAAAGAACACGTGAAATGTTTTAAGGCAAACATATTGCCTTATGTTGCGAAATAACTATACCTTTATTACAGTTATTTGCTTTCGGTAAAAGAAAAAAAAGTTTCTGGACCAAACTATTATAACATTTAAACCCATGAGTTTTGGTACTTGAAAGACAACAATATTTGAATTTATCAACTCAAGTGAATGAGGAATGAGGTAATGTGTTTTGAGAAATAGAAAAAAGACAAAACTATTTGTACAAACATAAAAATTGTTGCACATTAACAACTGACAAACTCTAGGAGAAGACGTACACTCATGAATAAAAAAATGCTGGACAGACATGAGAAGGGTTTTGAGAAAAGCAGAGCGGAACATCAAAATGGAGGGGCATAGACGCCTGGTTACGCCAACAGCACCAAAGACACAATAAAAACAACGCTATCTCCCTTTGCCTGCAAAGAAGTTAGTGCATTAGGCACGACGGTCACAACAGAAATATAGTGAGAGAAAACGGGCGTTCTGAAGGAGGGGAAAGGGGGGAGTCCTTGGGAGCGAGCAGAGGCTGCAGAATCTAAAGTAGCGAGGGATGGGCTGCGCTTTGGAGGAAAGATAATGCTGAGGGCATACCGCTTTCGGTTTCTGCAAACAACAAGAAACATATTTGGAATCAAACATTCATTTGAAATTCAGAACGTAAAGATACGTGGTGACATTTCGTAATGAGTGTCAATAAATTAAGGGCATCTGTTCGTACTGTTTGTAACACACGAGTTCCCTGACCGGGTTGAGTTTTCCCTCATAAAACCACAATTTTCCTCACTGGGTTGAATTTTCCTCACCAAACACGATTTTCCTCACCGAGTTGACAGTAGATACATAGTTTTTGGTTTCCTTTTTCAGTAATACCAGTAAACAGCATTACACTCAAATTAGTGACACTAGTTACGAGATGCGTTAATAACTGAAAAGGTTTTCAGACATAATATTACCTCAAGCAGACAATCATTGAAAAGAAAGTTAAAAGCAGACAAAAAAGATTTAAAAACATTATGCTTAAGATTAAATAAAACTCTCAAAGAAAAGTATTGATGAATTTCTGCTATATATTACTTATGTTAATAAATAATTTGATTTCATGCAAGTGCAGGATAATTCGATAATTTAACTTTCAATGATGAATAATTACTTTGTTATATGCACACCTTTTTGGTTTATTATAGCCACTACAACTAAAGAAATGTTTTGGTTGTATGTTCCAAGCAACAATAAATACTGTAATTAAAATAAATTAAACATATAGCATGACTGGGGTAGTCTGTGTTCAGTGTTAAGAAACCATAGGCCCTGAGTGGTCAGACCAAAATCATTTCTGGCACTTGAGGCCAACTGTTGCTCAATTGAAATCACTTAGATCACGTAAATGAGCATACTAATCAACGGTTCTTAAATGAATGCAGATATTAATCTGGACAGATGTGGCATGAAGGCCTACATAAGGCTATGCACCAAACAACAAAATTAATCAGCATTAATTGACATTCATAAGACGCGTTCATGATGTTTAACAGAAATTAATGTGTCTCATTCACATTCATATACTTCTCCAAATGAAAACCTGAATGGTTCCAATCAGACTGTATTTATATTGTCCACTTTAAAAATAATTTGCCACAATATGCCCCAGAGTACACCCTGGCCTTTTTATGAATGCTGTTCTTATGATTATGAATGTTACTTTTACATGAGGTTAGTCATCTGTTGGTCATAGAAAAGGTTTGGGTATAAATAAGTTAATTTGGTATCTGCTAAAGTGAATCACAAATCCATCTACTAAAATGTGCTACTGGTAATGACGGAAGCTGTTTGGACAGATTTGAATATAATATTTTAGTTCCTACCATCCTGTACTTATTAGCGCTATTGCTGCAATGTCTTAAAAAAAAAAAAAAAAAAGGATTTCGCATAATGCAGGGTTACTATGTTTAATCAACGGAATTCATACGGAATGCATCTCAAAACCAAGAACAGAGAGATAAGACTCTCAGCACCAAATTGCAGCTTGAACGGTTGGCAAGAAGAGGCACGCATATTATTACGATGAAATGGGGTTAATATGAAATAATGGTCAAGAAATGTGTGAAATAAATAAAGGCGGAGAGAAAAATAACCATGGAAATGAATGCTTTCCCATTTGAGCAGAAATCCTCACCTGCTTTCCCTTTGGTCTGACTTGTACTCAATGGCAATCAGCAGGAGCTTCAGCTTCACATAGCACAGCCTGTGAAAGAAAACACAACACACATTAAACCGTGCACCCGTGTATGTATTTATGCATGAAACGCCCTGTAACCAAAACCCTATATAAGTATAACACTCATCCCAGATGGGGGACTCCCCACACTAGCTCCATCACCTAATTATGAGCAGAAGTTCATACCCAGATGAGGAGGGAGCAGGGTAGGAGCAGCACAGATAAATTATCCGTGACAATAAGTACTCTCTGGATGTCAGAATGCGGCATAAAAATGTTTACAATGTCTGGATTAAAATTTTGTAAAAAACTAGTAAACAACAGTAATTCAAACAACAGTGAAAGTAATAACTAGCCTTGTGCAAACACAAGAATTGGTTGAGCAAACTGTATGTGCAAACATTTACATTTATTGCAAAGTAATGGACAAAGTACGAAGATGATCAATGATCACAGGGTGTACTTACTCACAAACCATTGGAAATGAAAGGCCCACAAAGGCACTGGACAGATACTCTGTGTACATTTCATTGGCCACTCCTTCCAGATAATACTTCTGCCAAGTGTCCTCTTCAATCTGGCAATGATAATGTTTTAAAAAGTAAAAACAAAGAAGATTACAGCATCCATAGCCACTAATGAACATATGTATGTCTATTCAAGTACTCAAATACTCTGATCTACTCTCTCTGAAGGCAAATCACTGCTAATCAAAATAATGAAGTTACACTCTGTGGTGCTAGTAAACATGCAAAAGGTCAAAGCTTCGATCTTGTCTTAGATTTTGGCAACTTATATAGTGTGTTGGAATGTCATTCTCAAAGTGTCAAGCCCTAAGGTTTTGACACAAGGTGTGAGGGTCAGCAGGCTAATTTCTCAATTTCACAAGGCATTGTCAAATATAATCAAATACTCACTCCTTACACTTCAACTCACACACACACACACACACACACACACACACACACACACACACACACATACACACACACACAATCAATGAAATAAATAAATAATCCGGCTGTTAAAATATGTAAAGCACTGTGCATTACTGTACCAGGTAACAAGATTTCAATTCATGTTCAAATGCACTAGTGGTAAGAGATGCAGTACGCCGAGAATGCAGGTATCTTGGATATGGCCTATGCGTGCCATGTATAATTGTATATGGGGCGCCGCCAGTTCACATTGTCAGCATTTGAATACTGATCGTGGAGAATGGAGTTCCTTGATAAGGGGAAATCCCATTAAGTTCAATTGCACTGCCAGTGCTCGTGTTTGCAGTGACAGCCCGTCTCCAACACACGTTTCAGAAACAGCCTATTATAGAGATACTTGAACTCCTCGAAAGGTTGCTGTTTCGTCTTGAAATAAAGCAATTGCACACAAGCAAGCGTTTTTTTTTTCCTTCTCTGAAGCATCTTGAGAGCGCTCTAATAGATGGAAAAGCCTTGTCATTTACTGCTAAGGAAATGGCGTTTATTTGTTTCGGGTCTCGGCAAATTACGCCGTGCGAATGTGTAGCTCCTGTCAGCGCATATCTGCGTTCTACGCCGAGACGATTTTTCCTTAGCTTGTCTCTCTAAACAATTATTCCTTCCAGTTCCTCTGGACTGACGACTACACCGCATATACATTTATTTAGTCCAGTTAAGCCTTTATTGTGCTCGTTTATTTTGAATTTGAGTCAATCCGAAAGGTAACACGCTCTGATTCACTTAATGAGAAACGAAACCGGGGATGGAAGCATTTAGTGCTATGTAGTACAGTACCTAGTTACTTGCATGGGGCCTCAAAAACAAAGACCTCGGCACATATGTATTCACGGCACATCCGCACTCACGCGCTCTCTCGATACATTGACTCTCAGGACTGTGAGTGGAGAAATTAAGATTTTATGCTGCGTAGGAAATGTTGAGTAAAAGCGCAGCAGAGGTTAATAAGAATTTGAAGTAATTATCACGCCGCACAAAGCCGTCGATGACACCGCTGTAACTCCATCAACGCACATTTCCTCATCGCCCGCTGTCTGCGGCGTCGCTTCGTTGGGATAGCTATTGAGATCTAACAGCCGTTTGCCCGTTTCACGTTCATCTCATTAGCACCACTGAGTGGCCTTTCGGTCTTCCTGTGGGCCCACTCAAATCACCCACGAAAAGCTGTCAGATGGCCTCACTCAACAGGGACTCAAGATCACACATCCAGGCTACCGCGTTTATCCTTAATGTACGGAAACGTTGCAACGTGTTAAATATATGCCGCTGACCCAATTTACAATGGCTACGTTTAGATTTGACCTCTAACCAAATATCGAAGATAAATAACCCATCATATCAGACAGCCAGTTTATTACAGTGACTGAAATCTAATTTCTTTATTTATACAATTCCCCAAGACTGCCGTAGGAATATGCACAATGGGATTCCCTGCTCTAGGAAATTTATAAAGTTTTAAAGATAGATGGGAAAAGACAAGTTGATTACAGGATGTTTTAATTACTGTATAATTAATCAAATGCAGCCCTACAAAATGGCTCCCTCTAGAATATTTTCATCAGAGCCACATGCTATAATTCATATTGGCACCATGCATCTGTTTAATATCTTGCCAGAAGTTATGTAAAAGTTTCCATGTGTGATATTTGTGTTGAAAAGTACAATGACCAAATTCTTCAAATATGACATTTTCTTTAATTAACCATTGTACTTGCAGTCTAAATAAATTTAACTGCATTGGACCTCAAGCAAAATGTCAATCAATAGCATAATTAACTGCAAATATGTTGCTTCATAGTGTGTTTTTTTATATTCAAGGCGGTAAGGAGATTAAAAATTCTGACTTTATTTTATTTTCAAAAATATATAAAATGAGTTAAATGATGACTCACACCTTCCAAAAAGGGTTGCTCAATTTAAGTTTTTTATTATTTCAGTTCTAGTGTATGTTTTTGATCAGCCCAGACAGCTTTTATACTGTATGCAATGAATAATATTTTAGATATTACAGGAGTTCCCGAAGACCAGCTGGCATTACAATGGTTGGTATACGGGTACTTGGCTGTTCACGGTATAAAGCAATAAAATACACTTATTGCAACTCCAAAGCAGTCAGTAAAATGATACTATGTTTCCAGAAGCTGTACAATTTGAACACAATATTTTAATAACATGTATTCACAGTTATAATATTAAATATATTTTCTGTATTGCGTCAGAGCCTATTTAACTGAATGCAATGGACCCAGGTTCCATGTACCATAGGAACGAGTTCTAAACAAAAATAAGGTGAAATCAATTTTGGAAGGATAACTGGGTAATACACGTGTTCCTTAACATAATAAAACGAAAATGAGCATATTCACACAAAAGTGTTATACTGCCTAAAATACAGTTTTCCCCGGGATTGCTATGACTGAAAACAGCTTTTTTGGAGATTGGGTTGGACCCAAAGTTGCCTTTCTGAGAAGGGTGCTGATACGGGACATATGTGCACAATTTAGATCCCCCAGCTCTAGCCTGAGGCCAGTCATATACACTTAACCATCACTGTCTTCATCATCTCAGAGCTGTGTGTCTCTTAGTCATGGAAACTCTACCAAGGCGAGGACGCCTGGATGTTGTTTCAAAACGTTTCCTGATCTACTATGACATATAAACAACAGGATCCACAATAACAGAATATGACATTTGACTTATTAATATAAACTGCACGGTGTCAATATAGGGAATGCGCCCTGTCAAATTTAAAGATGTTTTAATGCACAGCAGTTTTTGTTTGGTTCTCAACAAATGCAGGCCATTGGCTGAATGTTTTGCGTTCACAATGTTGTCCCTACAGCGTTCTTATTTAAATCGAAGTGAATTTTCACAACTGCTTTTACTTCAGAACATAACCAAGTAATATGTGCCATAAGTCAAAAACTCAAATGGGCTCTGTTGCTGGTTTGTGACCATAGAAAAGACACATGGTTCACATTTCGATGCTACATTAGAGCTCTCGGGTGGTGAACGCTGAAGACCAAGACCACTAATTTCTCTCTTCTTTGGTGGTGCTGAGCGATACCCCAAATTGCATCATAATACCAGAACAAAATGACTGCCTACAGAAATGCATGTGGTATGGATGATGACAGAACACCGGGTCCTGATTTAACAGGGAATCTTATGTCAAACACGGTTGGAGGGACTAAGTTAAAGAATTTGGCTGGAGTTGATATGTGTTGGAGCCCAGCTAAAAGAAGAACCGCACAAGGGTGCTGCTGTCAGTGCGGTCTATCTAAACCAGCAGGCGAGCCGATGGCCTACCAGCAGTGGAAAAGTCTTAACCCTTTCAAGAGTAAATGGTAAAAGGTTGCCATTTATATAGCACCTTTATCCAAAGCGCTGTGCAATTGATGCTTCTCATTCACCCATTCATACACACTCACACACGAACGGCAATTGGCTGCCATGCAAGGCACCAACCAGCTCATCAGGAGCATTTGAGGGCTAGGTGTCTTGATTAGGGACACTTCCGACACACCCAGGGCGGATCGAACTGGCAACCCTCCAACTGCCAGACGACTGCTCTTACCGCCTGAGCCAATGTCGGCCCAATGTTCTTTTCAAAATTCTAACTGGTTTGAGAACTCCATTGTGTCAGTTACCAGCAGTGATTGTAATATTGACATTATAAAGTTCAGTCTATGTCATATGGTAGATATAGGATGAGGGCACCTTGATGTAGGACCTCATGGAGAAGAGGTTGGCCAGCATGGTGGAGAGGCCTTGGGCCAGGCAGCTCTGGGCGATGAAGCCCAGCTTCAGCTCTGCGAGGCAAATGGCATCATCTCCCTCCTTCCAGTTCCAGCTCGGAATGTTTAACAGATGGGCCTGAAGTGGAGAAGGAGGTGCGGAAAGGACAGGACGTATACCTCAACATGTTGGTCAGGCTTTATCGTAAGAGCCCAACATCTACAGCATACGGTGGAAAAGCACTGATAAATAAAACACAACTGATAAACTATTTAGTAGGTTTTGTATAATTTTTTACCACCAATATGAATTCATTCAAAAATAATTGTTTGGTGGTTCATTTGAGTTTGGCTTTATGAATTGAGGTCAGGTTTGTCAGGTTTTAACTGACAGTATACTCTATTAGACATATAGAGTAGAACATACAACCACATAATAATGCAAAATCCAAACCACATCATTCTTGCTACTTGTCAATCTGAGCTATATCTGTAGTACCCATACACAAATAAAGGAATCACAAAACAAATGCATTCTGCTTGAATATATAGGCCCTTAAAGTAAGTGTTGGGTTGTGTTTATTTTCGTGCCTTGAATAAAGATAATGGCCACAAACAACATTAAAAAAGGATTTATTGTATTGCAATCACCATAATGAAGGTAGTTATGGAGTCTAGTCCTTGTTCTTACCTTGTTATGGTACTGTAACATCTGTGTGATGATTCGTATCTTTGGATGGTAATTCTTGATGGAGATTACTCTATAAAATCAGAACATGGTGTTATAAAACAAGGCTATAAAACACTGCACATAAACAGCAGTCCACAGCAGTGTTCAGTCACCCCCAGCCCCGATAAGAATCAACAGTGCGTTACTTTGAGAAATTCCGTAAACTTTTTCAAATGCCAACTGGTTTGTTGCTCTGGAAACTCACAATACGCCGTTGTTTCAATTACATCTTAACAAACTTTTGAAACGCATGTCTTCGCTTCTCATGTGTCTTGGAGGCAACTGAAACCAATTCCTTCCTTCAGGGTTTGGGCTGGGGTAGGTTTTTTAGTTTTTTTTTCCCACTGACTTCCAAGTTAAACATCTGCGATTGGAAATGCGTAGCAGGCCACGTAGCTCTGCTCTGGTGAACCTCATTCACACTTCATTTTCCCATCTGAAGGAGATGACAAGAATCAGCTCTCCAAACATCCACCATGAACGTGCACTCCAGGAGTTGATATATTATCCTCTGACAACATTACGGTGGAACATTTGGCCTATTACTTGCTATTCATGTGCTTTTAGCTGACGTTGGCATATCCTTACAGATAGGGTTCTATGCAGCTGTGCATGCTGCGCAGCTCAACTTCTATGCATTTAAATAAGGGTCAAAGGGCAAATGCTGCCCATTACATTTAGAATTGTACTTCTAATACAATGTTTCCTGTCAAATTCATGCATCTGTTCAAGCCAAATCATTTCCACCTTCAGGCCTAAGGGATCCCAACTAAACAGTCTTTTATTTAATTAGAGAAAATATAATAAAGACAGGAACCTTTTTACTTTCAGTGCATCTACAATGCAGCAAAGATGACAGCACGCTGTAGAGTGCAGACATACACTACAGATTATTTGAATACCCTGGTGTAAAATCCAAGCCATGACCAGCTTGAAATGATCAGTTACCAGCTGCTGCAAAACATAGCTTGACCTGGTCAAGCCACATTGAGTATGGAGCTGGTCTGAACTGGTCAGCCAGCAACCAGCTGTTTCAAAACCTAGCTTGAGCTGGTCAAACCATGTTGAGTATGGAGCTGGTCTGAACTGGTCAGCCAGCAATCAGCTGTTTCAAAACCTAGCTTGAGCTGGTCAAACCATGTTGAGTATGGAGCTGGTCTGAACTGGTCAGCCAGCAACCAGCTGCTTCAAAACCTAGCTTGAGCTGGTCAAACCATGTTGAGTATGGAGCTGGTCTGAACTGGTCAGCCAGCAACCAGCTGCTTCAAAACCTAACTTGAGCGGGTCAAACCATGTTGAGTATGGAGCTGGTCTGAACTGGTCAACCGGCTTCCAGCTGTTTAAAAACTTATCTTGAACAGTTTGTTTCAGCAGGGTATGGAGCGAGCAGAGGAATCCCAGTGGTCCTGCCATACCTCATGATGTTGGAGGCGTCCTCTGCATCAGGGTCTGCACAGTATTTATTGGCGAGGATCAGGCAGGCGTCTGCTGACTCTATCTGAGCACGGAGAAAGGAGCGAGAGGGGGGAGTGAGTGAACGGCACAGACACCACCCGCAGGCCGAAGAAGAGCAGAGGCCCTCATCTTCCTCCTCCCGCACTCACGACCGCTATCGATCACCTGAGGACCTCAGGCCACAGAGGCCCGAGCTTCACCTCTGGGTCCATACTGCAGCTCTCCTGTAAAAAAACAGAGACTGGCAGGGCTCGCATGGCAAGGAGGCAGTTACCTTCACTCTGGCCAGATCGTGTGGATTGAGAACAGATCCTTGGTAAAATTCCACCTGAGTGAAGTGCCGCTTGAATAAGGCTTCCAGCTCAAGATTAGGGGAAATACTGCCAAAGGAGAAAAAAGTCAAACAGAGGATAGGGATTTTTGAGAGACAGTTTTGCTCAGGTGAAGAAATGAACTTTCCTTTATGTATAACTTGATTTTCAGTTATGCACAACTGCTTGTCATTTCACTTTTCAAATATTTTTGTAGGTTGTCTTTTTTGTTTACTGTACATGTAATCATTCATCAAATGTATCATAGGATTTTACAATGGCAGACAGGTTTGGAAGCTCTGCTCTGTATTTTAGAGTTGCATAGTTCAATTTTCTCTATCTCTTACAAAATGAGGTTATTGACAGTTAAATCTTGGAATAAAAAATAATTACTTACTTATGGAGAAAAACAATTTCTACATTGACATCATCCCTGTCCTTGTGTAGGAAGTCTTTCAGGAAGTTGGATACACTTTCAAGTGTTATATGACCACAGACCACAATGTGCCTATAAGATAAATTAAGCACATTGTGATTGACATAAATAAAACAATAACAACTTTCTCAACCAAAAAGTAATAAAATCCTGTCTTATTCCAAAGTCAAGAATATATGTCAACAAATGGCTTTTGAATGCAAGCCGTGTCTTGGTTTTGCATGAGCGTTCTTTTCCATAGCTCTGTTGAAAGCAAGCATTTTCTAAGCATGCAATTCTTATGCAAAATTCAAAATAGGAAATGTCAGCCATGGTCAACAGTAAAAGACATTATTGGCATTGTCTCAGCACTCAAATCAGAGCAGTCTGAATTATATTCACCCACACAGTATGCATTTTAATCCAGATCATTCACACATGGTATTGGTAAAGGCCAGCATTCTCAACCTTGGCTGCTGAATTTCCCATACAATTCATAGGCTCTCTCACAAGAAGTGAATTTTATCTTTAATACCAAATGATGTAAAATGGAGTAGTTTTGGACAGTGGCTAAGTTTGCAACCCCGTAAGGCATGCTTGTCCTAATGTCTGCAGTTTAACCAATACAACTGAAGCTCTGAGCTGGGGCCTCGTAATGAAACATAGAGATACTTCTCCTCGGGCACCTGATCTCAGTCCAATTCAAACAAAATGGCCTGTTGTGTTTGCCATCAAGTCTAAAGCCCATTCAAGTGGTTAACAACTTCAGCCCTGCACAAACAGCTTTCCTACTAGCATACAATGCAGGACATGACCTCTGGTCATTTCAATGGTTTCAAGAATAACAGAGGGGTCCTCCAAGCGGTAGCTTACACATAGCTAGAGCATACAGTAAGTGCTCAGTACAGTGACGGCCTGGTCAACCAACCCTGACTGTGTGACGGGGCAATCTGTGGCTAAGGGAAATGTACAATTAGCCATAATGTCACCAAGGGAGGAAGAGTTCCAGTCAACAGGCTATTCCACGTCTCATTGTGTATTACTGTCAATGAGCACAGTGGCAGTGCAAGCCATAGGTGAAGTGCAGAGCTACAGTATGAGCAGTTCAGCGGACATACGTGCTGATCTGAGCTCTTCTGAACACACGAGAGGAGGCCACACAATGAGACATGTCTACAAATACAACCTAGTGTTCCAAACTGGAAGCTAAAAAAAACTGGTGGGATATTGTCATAAAAAGAATCTGGTATTTTTGTCATTCCAAAAACCTTTTTTTGAATTAATGTGATGGTTTTGCTAGATTCTGAGGCTGTCAACTCATATCATCAAGCTATCACCAAGGATATTTATGATCTTGGAAGTTCTATGTACCATGGGCCATTTTCTCGATTTCTCGATTTTCTCTATCTTTCATATATACCAGGAATTAATTACAATTTTGGCGGATTTAATCCAAAAGAAGCCTACCACAATATGGGAGATCTTTCTGATGTTCATGAGATACTGGGTCAAGGGTCAAGTCTTAGAATACAACTCCAGCCATCCCATTATTTGTGCTATTATTGCTCAAATATAAAACCAATTTTAGCTGCAAGTCATTTGTTAACTGCAATTATTAGAACCGCAAATGGGAATGTTTGTGCTTTAATGTAATTTGTGCATAAATGGCTCTCTAAAAATTATGGTAATGCAATCAAGAAAATGTAACAATGCAACCACTGTAAAACATTCTGCTTAAGCAACATTATACACAGCGTACATTTTAAGGTAATTAACCAGAGAGAAGGCAGCAGCCATTTTATTTAAACGGGCTATGGAGGCTTTTCCTTTCCCTCATGTACAGTAACAGTTTGCACTTTAACATGTAAGAAAAAGTTACACTCTTCATTACTTTTCATTGCTTCGTTCCTTTGTTTTCACCAAGGTTTATTGAATATTTTTTATTACAATAATAAAAAAAGAAACTAACTTGAGAATATTTGCCAGTGGTCCAATAATAATCATACAGTAAAAAAAAGTTTTACAATTCTGCCACAAGCCTGTTTCTGTAGGCCACATTTTAAAGAATGGAGAACTGAACCGGACTTTGAGGCAAGCCGTCAAATTGCTCCAGAAAACTCGTAAGACAATCTGCAAAACAACAGCACTTTACTTTGCAAGCTAGCCAAAGCACTGTGCCAACAGGCAATTAGAAGACTGACATCCAGCCGTCTGGACATGTAGAATATTAAACATCTCCATACTGGATTACTGATGAACTACTGCGGCTGATTTTGATGACTATGTTCCTGAGAAGAAATCAATCACGTTGTGTTGAAACATCAGCTCGCTCCCAGAAGCCACGCTCCCTCTCCTAGGAAAATACCCGTTCCTTATTGTTTGGCAGCTATGGCAGTGAAAGTAAGTTTGTTATTTCTCAGGTGTGTGTCAAAACATAATGGAGGCTATTTTGGCTCTGAATACTGAACAGATCATTAGGAAAAGAGCCAACAGCAGAAGCGGCCGGTTTTCTGCTGAGAGGGCGAACGTCTGCGGTCGGCTGTCGGGCGCTATCGAGCGCAGTGGCGCTGCGGATTCATCCTTTGATGACCCAGGGACTCCGCGGCGTTCGAAGAACACGAGATGGCGTGAGTTCGCTCGGCTGATGTCTCAACGGCTACAGAACAAAAGCGCGTTTCAACCCCGAAGAGCTGCGCGTATTATTCCAATTTTAAAACGGTGTCTTTAGAGAGAAACCAATTACAGCCGGGTGTGACAAGAGGATCTCTGCTGTATGATTGGATGCACCACTGCTACACGCACGCTTGGTCCCACAGCGTAGCTGGAAGACATCTTGTGTCCATGTTTACCACCGGAGCGTGACTGTGCTACTGATCACATTTCTTCACCACAAACTTTTAAAATTATTTTTTTACTGTAGTTGAATTTATTTACTTTCTTTGTATCTTTCGATTTACCATTTATGACTGTGTGTTCTTAATATATTGCTAATTATTTGCAGATCTTTTAATTTCATTATCAAATCCAATAGCTCTACTGCCTTGATGAACAAATACTATTCTTTAATTAAATAATATTTCATTTAATAAGATTTATTTGCATATACAGTATCATGCAAGTTTACAGTATAACTATCCCTATACACCTGAAAGTCTCAAATGTAATAAAGCTACAAAACAACCTCATACTAACCAAATCAGACAAAACAATAACACTGTGTGCCCATAACTTAAATGATAACACAAAAGTTACAAACAGAAACACAAGGAATTGGAGAGCATGCAAAATGATAACATAGTCAATGACATTGCATTAAAAATGAGCTCTGATTGATCGGAGTGCAGGCCATTCCATTCCTAGGTTTAGCATTTCTAGTGTCTGGAGAGAAACACCAGCGCTGTGTCCAGCCTAGTGCTGAACAGCTTCAGGGTCTTCACTTCTAGTCCTGGTGAGCAATGTAAAATAACCTGTCCCAGTCTAATGCATTTGCGGGTGGTTTTCCATTTGTAAAAACTAACACTGCATTTGTTAAACTCAACATGAGAAAATAATTTTCTCCTCAAGATTAATTGTTCAGCCACTTCAGTCAGTAGCCCATATAATAACTATTAATTTGCATGTATTTATGTCTATAAATACATGCTATACCTGGCTATACCTACAGTACATTACAAACCTTGAGCAATCAAAACAATCATACAATGTGTGACTTCATATAAAATAAGAGTGATACATTTTTCAATCATTAATTTTGTTGAAGCCAAATCCATATACCAACTCTCAACACACTACTTCTAAAACTTACAAAACTATCCTCTATGCTCCTTTGTACTGTTAAAGAAAATCCATCTAAAAGCCTCTGCTTTACTCTGATTCACTTTATGAATCCCCTTTTTAAATATAGTGATTACTGTTTTTCTTAATTACACTCACGCATTGCTGTATTCTAAACTATTCATGGAATCCATTAAAACAGCACAGCAAATCAGGCAAGAGGGAAATTAATACATTTCTCAGCATTAGGGCGAGTATGATTTAGGCTCACATTAAATTAACATACAGTTTGTCCTTAACTTTGATTCCCAATTAAATGCAACTGTTCTTTTTTTCTCTCAAAGTTTAGCAATCAACAAAATTAACTTCCCAAACTGCGTCATGGAATAATAGAATCCTCAAATTACATATACTGAATTGGGAGCTTTCAATTACACGTGGAAACCGGGAGAAATATATTACATTCATTCTACATTATTACATTATCCAGAGCAAAGAACAGAATCACATGTCTAATTTACATTGCATAATACGTTATTTTGTCTAATATATTCCTGCAGCAATTTTAAAGCTTGGGTAAGCCCATTGTAACTGCTTTAAAAATAAAATAAATAATAAAACAAAATGACATAAATACCCTCAGCTGAAGGCACCTTGGCTTTCAGAGTACAGTCTGGAGAGCCCAAATAGCTTTGTGAATGTACATCATAAAACATTTTGTACAAATCATTTTGGTCCTTGTTTAATGGCCACCACAAAACAGGAGGCAAGAAAGTTTACTTCTGATAATTTGCATATTTTAAATTGGTAGCTGAATTATACTGATTGCCATATACAGAAAAGGTATATACACTTTTATTGTATATATATATGTTAGAAAATCACAATTTTACATGGTTAAATCTATTTTATTTTAATTGACGATGACGATTCTAATAGTGGATTAAAATAGAGATCTATTGCAAATGTTTATTTTGGGCCATATTATTCAGAATAATATTGTGGCCTTTTCCTACTGGAAGTTGTCTCTCACAAATGTACAGTATTACATTAAAGAGGTGGGAAGTTTGATGAACTCCTAAACCATAACTGTACCCAAAATACAAATACTGACTGAAAAACAGAACTGAATTTCTTTCATACAAATAATCTGCGCTAAGCTTATTTCAAAGCTACAGTACATGTACGGTAAAAAACACTCAGACAACTGGCCATGGGAGTCAATGGGCCTCCAATGAGCTAGCTCACTGATATGAAGGAGTGTCTTTGACTGGAGCGTTTTGAGGAAATAATCTGTGTTAAATTTATAATTATTACCTGTCCCTGTCCCTGTCACAATCTCTGCTCGATGCTCATAGAACCATAGTGTGGATACCAGTCATTCATGTTATCCAAGTCTTTGTTCCTTTCTTCCTTTAAGAAGAAAGAGTTAGACAACACAAATGCACTAAAATCCAAACTGTATATTGCCTGATACTATAAAACTGTGTTTAATAGTAATGAGGACTACAAAGCCAAAAAGTGGTTGCACTTCAATTCTAAAGACGGTGATGCATCAGATAATAGCCAAGGCAATATCTGTTAATAATAAAATACTGGCATCAGGCAGTTAGAAATACTAAAGCTGATGTATGTAAAAGCAATTTCCTAATAAAAGAAGAAAGTGCCAGCAAATAAAACACTGGAGGTATAAAAATGATTTGCACTGCAATGATTAGTGTGGCCTTAAGTGGCTTGTAATGACCTGGTTACAAACCTGAATGTGTTGAAAGAGGAGCCAGAATTCTGAACTGTCTGTGAATTACTACATTTGTGAAGTACGTGTTAGGCACGGATAACACCATTTCACAAGGCTGGGTTGTGTGACAGCTTTGGAGAGATGATGAAAACCTGCTTTTCATTGCCTCATTTTTAATTAAATGAACAATGTGCACATATTCACTTTCATATGGGGAATAAATTAATCATTCTCTTGTCTGATTTCAATTCATAATATTTTACCTTTGTGAACTCGGAACAGAATTAGTGCTTGTAGGGTAACATTGAAGTAATTTGGCTTTTAAAAAGTTGGCAGGAGTCACAGTTGTTAATGCTCAAAATCGTTTCTATAGAGGAAAACATTCATATGCTCTTGAGAAATACCTGCAACCTGGTTTGTGTCTGTACTTATCAGAGACCTTTTCACAGGATAAATGACTGTTTTTACAAAACATATTGACCTTTACTAGTGAGTCACTCCAGATGCTTCAATCTACAGACGTCACCATCAGTGTCACCGATAGAAGCCCTGGACTCAGTTCAGAACATATGGTCATTCTGAACTGATACTTTGGTTAATGAGGGCAAAATGCATGGATCAAATAACACTGAAAACACTGTGCAAATTATGCAGCCGACTCAATAATAATAAGAGAAGAAAGTTCATATACTGTATGCCATTTAGTTGTATTTGATTCATTATTTACTGTACCAGGCTACTAAACTAGGCAAAAAGTAAAACTAGGATATATACAGGTAGCTACTCTATTAAAAACATCTCACCTTTATTTATTTTTTATGTCAAAATAAACAATTTACTTTTAAATGTCAAAATAAAACCATTATCAAAATAATTACAGAATGCTGTCCCATTTGGCCTGCTAGCTAAGAAATCAAGCAAGCTATCTCACAAAGTTTTTCCCTGGCGTAGGAAGCCTGCTGCTTTGTATTGCATGTCTGAAGGGCCATTATCTCACATGCATGATATTTGTAATTCCTACGGAGCTGAAGCTAGCATTCAACAGGAAATTTTGAAAGACTGGAAGGACTTATTTTTATTATTCCATTTTAATACCTAGTACATTACACTAGCCCTTTTTTGCTTCACGTTTTTGAACTGTAGGCACTGTAAGTTATGTGTGGATAGAGGCTACGTCGGCCTGGCCGCAGATTTTCAGGTTTGCGTACCTCTAATTGCAATCACATGCAACGGGAGAGAAGTTCAGTGGATCTGACAGCACGCTCTCTCAACACCGCGCCGGGTATCCCAAAGCACAACCCGGGCCAAACATAACATTTCATCAATCTTGTTTCGCTGACAGGAAAACAGCCTCAAACAAAAGGGTGCTAATGGCTTTTTGCACTCTTTGTGCCCTTTAAGCCAGACGATGAAAGCTCTCCGTGACCAAAGCCCCGTTCCTGAGCCGTTAAAGCGGCGAGGCCGCGCCAGCTGCACCAGTTTGGATGCAAATGAGGCCATGTGTGTGCCGACACAGAGTTTGAGTCAGGAAACAGAGGGAAGGTCAGAGAATTCATAAAAAAAAACCCCACTGGACAGAAAGACACGTGGACAGAGAGAAGGAGGAGAGAGGAGGGAGACGTGCGGGTAGGCCATCCGCACACGGTCCAGGGCTGCACTAAGAGGGCCGAGGCTCCGGGCTTTGGGGGAGGGTGGGGGGGGGCTGACTGAAGATCAGGGCCAAAGGTAAGGAAAGCAGCGATGGGCGTATGAACTCGGTGAACACATTGCGTCAGGTAAGCGGCATGCAAAAGCTGTCAGAGCTCAAGACACAATGAGCGCGTGCAGGAAATCATATCAAAGCAAACTGAAGCAGATTCATCACACAGCAAAATTCCTGCTCTATGTGTTACTATCAGTCCGATATGGACAGAACTGATAAATAAAAATATGATATCAGAGTTGTCATTTTTCTGTGTACAGGGTATATTTACTAAAAAAGCCAGTGTGAAAATTACTTATTAGAATAAAATACTTATACTTATAAAAATGCTTCCTTATTATTACCTACAAAAATTTAAATGTTCATTGTTACATATATGAACAGCATGGTATCATGGTATCAGCATGGTCTTAAAGTTGCTATGAAATCTTTAGAATTCAACCTTATCTTTGATTAGCACACTACAGCATTATTAGGCTGTGCACATTACACTGAAATCATCTCTTAAACTTCTGAATTAGTAATAAAATTGAAGTTTTTGTTTTTCAAATTTTGGAACAAACAAGTCAAGGATTAACAGCCAGTCTATGCGTTCATCTTGCGCTGTTGACAGTTGAAAGTAATGTCTCACACTAATGATATCACCATATGATAGGGCTATTATATATCTGGCATAGCTTTGCAAAGGATTGCAGCACACAATACACAAATGAATCAATACAATAAATCAAAGCACAGAGAACAGCAAATATTCATGAGAACTGAAGTGTTTCACATGAAATTTAAAAAAGCAGCAGTCATATTCGCATTAAATTAAAAAAAGCACAACGATAGCTCATAAGCAACACTTAGCAGCAGCATGACATGTACACCTTTTTCATGGCCAAGGTCTCCAGTCACAGTGTGACTTGCTATTTATTTTTAGCACTCTGACCTCACAGCGAACAGAAGGGATGTTCCTGTGAGGTCGGAGCCTGGCTACCCTCCGAAGAGGGGCTACGGGTCACACAACCACACCTCGGTTTTTGGTTTTTGACTTACTTTCTGCCTCGTGTCGAGTTATAACTCCCTCCGTATTTCTTCCGATTAAGGATGAGAGCAGCGATTTCTGGTACGTAGCGAGCAAACATGGCCTACATGCATGAAGACAGAGAGAGAAAATGGCATGCAGAATGTGTTCCACTGTGGCTGAGACAGCACGACCCCATGGAGTACTTACTTTCTTCCATTAACCGCGCTATAGGAACCACCATATTTCTTGCGGTTTCCTATTAACTCTATGATTTCAGGGACGTAGCTGGCAAACATGGCCTAAGGAGAAGATAGGAGACAGAAGAAAGGGCTAAAAAAGATAGGCCAAAGGGGAGCCTGGCATTCTTAAAGGTTGATATCTTTTAAAGTTTATTAAAGTTTATTAAAGTTTAGATCAGGGTGAAAAAAAGTATGAGATTGCTTAAGAAAAAAAATGTTAAATGTATTTAGATATATTTTAAACAAGAAAAACTGGGGAATTAAAAAGGTGCCATGTGAATATGCTTTTGGTTATATTGTGAATTGCTTAAATAAAAAATAAAACTAATAAAATAAAAAAGTTTAAAAGCAGCAATTGACAAAAAAAAAAAAAGAAAAAATATCCAAACGTTTTTTAAAAGCCCCAGTTTTTCAGATAGCGTTTGGGGAGAAAAAAAAAGCAGATAAAAATTTTCAGAGCTGACGTTCTGTTCTGTGACAGAAAAAAAGAAAAGTTATGAAGAGAAAAAAAAAACCTATGTGCCATGTTTTGTCCAACAAACACGTGTGCCAGGTTGATCTGGATAGCGCTGTCTGACCGTACACAGCTGCAAAACACATTAGGTCTCATTAGGACTGGTGTAAAATGAGCTGGATGCATTTTGCAGCCTGATTACAGACTCCCAACGAAAGCTGTGCTCAGCTTCCTCCCTGCTCCAGTGACCATCGCACTCTACGTAACTAAGCAAATACCAACTTCATTAAGCAAAGGACGGCGATGGCGTCTCATAAATTGTCCCCTGTTGTTTCCAAGCATAATATTTAATCCTGACTTTAATGTGCTTAAGATGGGTGATTTACAGCAATTCTACGCTCAGCTAATTAACTGTGTCCTTGATGCAAAGTAAATACACACAATAATGTCAAGAAACGAACTGACATTAGCAAGAAGCTCCGACTAAAAACAAGAACCATACAGTTCTGTTGTCATGGAGACGGTGCTGAATGAGGATATATTTCCAGTTGGTATGCAACCACCATGTCTAAGATGGATTTAATTAAAATCCCTGAAACATAGTTTTCTTCATAGACGGGCTCAGTTTCATGCTCGAGAGAGCTCTAAGGAGAGAGGCCGGGAGCGGGATGGTCGCCCCTGTGACAGTCAGACGGGGCTATGGCACATGGTCCCGGCACTGTGTTTGTTGGATTTCGGGAAAGGAACACAGAAGGGTGGGGTCTCCTGAAACCGCATACAGCATTAAAGAAACAGCAACAGCATTATCCAACTGTAACAAACATGTTCCATTCCTCCGGCGCTAACATCATAACAGGAAATCTCTGCAGGGAATGTGCATAACATTGGATTCATCTACAGGGCATGCAGTGTGCATGACAAGTCATGCGATTCCATAACATTAGCAAGATGGAAAGATAGGGATAATACACGGATAACAGTTGGTGTCAGTGAGTCGTGAGTGCATTTACTAAACAGGGAATAACCCTGGATGTTTCCCTGAAAACTTATCAACAGTTGAAATAACTGTTACAATTTTCTACATTTAGATATTTGTAGGCGGTTGAATCGCCTGGAACTATTAAATACATATTTAAGATGCCAGGGAAAGTACGTAGAAGTACACAGAATATTACTGCGAGGTGTTTTATAAGTGCTTTCCCTGGGTGGGTATGCGTGTGTGTTTCAGGGAGGAACTCTCAGTGGTCAGTAAGTAAATGTGTTTTATATTAACACATAGTGTGTGTGTGGCCTGCAGTCACAGTGAGTGGAGGTGCAGAGAAGTGGGTGAGGAGAGGTGGGAAGGGGGCGAGGGGGGGGGGGGGGGGGGCTGCAGGGAGGGGGTATTAATAAACACAGCTTTACCAAACCACCGAGGATGAAGAAGACCATGAAAAGGCGCCCAAGAGTGGTTTTTGCATAAACGTCTCCATATCCCACAGTGGACATAGTAACCATGAGCAAGTAGACACATTCCCAGTAGGATAGTGCTTGGGAATTTTGGAAGTTTTCCCAAGGGTCCCCTGAGTTTTCCACCTGAAATAGACATTAAAATGTACAGAAGAAATGTCTTGCAGGGGGAAGAAATGAGTTCATTAAAAAGCGTAACCAGGTCATTTGATAAGTTCACATGGTGCATTCACATTTGCACTGCATCTATTTTGACTACCATACTGAAAATTCCTGTTTTGTCTGTGGTATGAAGTACCCCTTGTTATTATCAAAACCTAGGATTTTCTGACCAAAATGGCTATGCTACCATCTAGTGGCAGTTTTCATCTACGAAACTAAAACTGAACTTGTAAACATTACTTAAACATAAATCTTTGTGTAAAATGTTCAACATAAAAAATAAATACTGTAGGTACAGTATTACTGCACTGCATACTCTTCAGTGTACAGTTGTTGTGTATTGTAACACTCTGGGTATTACTGCAACACTAAATAGACTATACTCCAAATTCGATACTCACACGTACGTGCATAAGAAATGACAGCAGGACTTGCTGAACAAGAATCCCGCTTGGGTCACAACTCCACAACACCACGGTCACTAAGTCCAAAGCCTTACCAAAATCTTACCCAAAACTCCAGCACAACGGTCACGAAATGTCTTCACAGACATGGGAAGTGCGCGCATATTTTATTAAGTGTTCCGCTTACCAAATGAATGAAGCCGGCTGCAGTCAGCCATGTGCTGATAAAGATGGAGCACAGATTCACCAGCTTGATGGAGTTGCTGTTGAAGAGAAGAGACACGATCACAGGCCTCCATCAGTGACACGGAAGCAGAGCCACACCGTTCTCCAGTGTCACACATAGCCATGGGATCAGCATCCAGATCAGAAATGTACAGCACAGAGCTTGATTACAGGGCTTGAATGATTACATGTCCCGCTTTTAGATTCGTATGGTTATTCATTTTAAATCCGCGCTGGTAGAATTGCTCATAAGTGCGGCAGTAGGTATGGAGAAGAAAAGGATGAAAATGGTGGATTATTGGAGATTTGTACCCAAAACCAAGGACATATTTTCATTTTTCACTATTACCAGAAAGGGGATTTCTTGCATTTTAGATATTTGTAATAGTGGCTAAGTACAGGATTTTCTTTCCACAATTTTCTCAGGGATAGAGGAGACTGACTATGACGGCTAATGACTGTATACAGCTACAGTATTGTATATAAGGCTATAAGAGCAGAGAAGGGGGTATTCCACATTTGCTTACATTTAGTTATTAGGTAGCAAAGGGGACATACTGTATCAATAGCCATTGCTTTTTTCTTCCTGTTTGCTTAGATGTGTTGTGCTGCAACACATGAATAATATCGTCCTTGACAACAGACGTGTTATTAGCGTCTTCCTGGACAGGTTGAGAATTTCTAGACCCACTTGAAGCATTTAATTCATTCATTTATTCATTCATTCATTGCAGGCTATCTCTGTCCTTACTACCATCAGACTAAATTGAGTGAAGGATTATTCTGAAACATTTTGTTGAGCTATAAGCTCTTCCCGACATCTGTGCCGAAGCTTTAGTTCTAAGCAGCGAGGAGCGTGGGTAGAGGTCTGCCACAGCCCTCATTCTCAGAGAGCAAAGAAAAACACACTAAATAAAGTGTCATTTACTTTTTTGTTGTTTATTTATTGAAGATAGATAGATAGAAGAATCCTTTATTTAATCCATATGGCAAAATGCCCCCACTCTTGGAACATTCTAGAGTTTTGTAGTTTGAAAGCAAGAAAAAAAGACTATAAAATGAATTGACTGTAAGAATAAGGGGAGTGTGGTTTGATCTGAAGCACATCAATATTACAAAATAAGCTACTGTACTGTCATCTAACTTCTAACACTAGAAACACAAAGAAATACACACAAAAATGTTTCCCCCAGATAACATGGAGAATCTTTTTCAAATAAACTGCACAGAAAAGTAAAAAACAGAATTGTGTTACACACATAAGCCATTAAGGTTATACGATATGAGAATAATTTATGTTTCTTTTATCAAGATATTCGCTAAATGAATAAACAAAATGAATGACAAAACAAGTTCAAAGAAGATTTAACTTTTGCTTGATTGCCCTTTGTGGTATAAGAAGCTTCCTGCTTCAACTCCATTTTAATTTCAAAATAATTGAATTTTCTGCCACTTGATTCCATTAGAATTGCAGTGCAGTCAATTTGGCACAAACAGCTGAGGCATTGTATCAACAACTGTGCTGAGAGGGTGCCACAGTTTGAAAGCACTATTTGTGCTTAAAAGCAATACAAAATTAAGCCATATTCTGAACTGAATAACATAATACATCAGATATGGACGAATATGCAGACATAACTGAGTCATATGAACGGAAACTTACCTTGTTTTTAAGATATTCAAAAACTGTAAAATTTCTGAGAACTGTATCAGTCTTAAGGCTCTTAAAAACCTTAAACCTGTGGGGAAGAAAACACATGGACAAACATTAGTGAAAATAATGTACAATATGAACATTATGAATGCAGTGTTGCAATACTTCAGAAAAAATTACCTGCACAGTGTTTAAATTCAGCTTTAACCATTTTATTGCTCTGCATTCCTTTGAACTAAAGCTTACAGCCTGGCTCCAAAAACTCTGTGAAAGTTCAAAATTCACAGAAAAAATTGCTTTTTCAAAAATAAGAATAAGGTTTAAAAATGAGAAAGCTAAGCTTAAACTGCAGTAAGTGTATTTAAAAAACACATATTTCAGCAGAAACATCACAATTATGAGAGACCTTGTCTATCAAGAAAATCATAAAATGAAACAGATTAAACCTGGATTAGACTGCGTGCAGGTGTGTACTAGACACAACTGGGAGGGTAAATGATGTAAAGGCTAAACCTGTAACCCTTTGGAAACAGTTACGTTCGAGAGAACCTGTGTGTAGAGCTATGGGCACACTTGGTGGTATCACACGACCCTGCTGTACCGGTCAAAACAACATAACTGTGATCCCCACCTCTGTGTCTACATTTCATTCCATTTTATTTCATTCAAGTCCATGCATCAAATTCAAATACAATCATATGCTGTCATCAAAAGGTAATATGATAAAGACCTAGATTACTTTCTTCCATAAATATACACTCACTGAGCACTTTGTTGAGAACACCTGTACACCTACTTATTAATGCCATTATCTAATCAGCCAATTGTGTGGCAGCAATGCATAAAATCATGCAGACACGGGTCAGGAGCTTCAGTTAATGTTCACATCAACCATCAGAATGGGGAAAAAAATGTGATCTAAGTGACTTTGACCGTGGAATGATTGTTGGTGCCCAAAAAGAGGGTTTTAATATCTCAGGAACTGCTGATCTCCTGGGATTTTCATGTACAACAGTTGCTAGAGTTTGCAGAGAATGGTGTGAAAAACAAAAAACATCCAGTGGGCAGCAGTTCTGAGGGCAGAAATGCAATGTTAATGAGAGAGGTCCGGGGAGAATGGCCAGACTGGTCAAAGCTGACAGGAAGGTGACAGTAATGCAAATAACCAGGCATTACAACAGTGGTGTGCAGAAGAGCATCTCTGAACACACAACGCATCAAACCTCTAAGTGGATAGGCTACAGCAACAAAAAAACAAAAAGGTCTAAAACATAAGTTTAATTTATTAAGTCTAATGTGGCCTGTTTTTATGCAAAGTGTCAACATTTTGTTAATACATAAACATGTGCCACTCCACAAAATTACACACATGATCACTTCACAGTACCAATCTCATCAATCGTGTTGGAGTCACCATTACTATCCTGTTATTACCAACTCAGTTCACAAGGCACAATGTTCAGAGCCTGTCCAACATCAAGCTTCAGCAAAACATATTCCTAAGCCCAGAAATGTTCAGACCAAAAGCTCAAAATCTTTTACTGACATGAGGTAAAGGACGTGTGGATGAAAAACGTGGGCGTGATGTAGAGAGACAAAGCAACGCTCAAGAACGTGTGCAATGTCATTATTGTTGTTTATGAAAGCACAGTGTTTGTGAAGGAAAAGATTAGGGATTTAATGAAACACTAAAACCTGGCCTATCAAAGGAAGAGAGCTTGCATAACACCCAATTTGTCCCTGTCTAGATTAGTCTGTGTGCCGTTGAGCCTGTCTCTAATTACGTTTGTCCCTCAGACTGTGCCAGGTAGGTCCTGCTCAGAAGGCCAGCGAAAGGTCTCGGCCTGGTAATAACATCATAATTCAAACACGTATTCACACACATATTTCACACATCCAGGTACTTCTGGAGCTATCCGTCATTCCGTATTCTCTCAGTCCTGAAGTGGCCTTGCAAGTGCGGCTCCTATGCCATCTGTTTCCCACTTCAGCAATGTACAAGATGCTAAGACACATACATACCCAATGTTATCATCAGCCATAATGGTGAAGCGCTAATCGACTTTGTACCTGTGGCCTGCTTTTACCAGTTGAGAAAAGGTGTCAACATTGTATTAATACACAACCCTGCCACTGCACAAAATTACACACATGATCGCTTCACAACAACAATCCCATCAATTGTGTTGGGAGTGCCTATAATTTCAAGACATCCCTTGAGAAAAAAAATTATACTAAATTATACCTGATTCTCAGAGCAAACAGCTTAGCTGTTAAGTTTACGACTATTTGTCAGGATAAAAGAAACACGATAAAGCAATGAAGGCTGAGAAATGAAATAAATGTATTCCAGTTTGCGTTCAAGCTTCAGTGCGCTTTGTGAAAGGCTTGAGCAGCTCTTTACACACGCCGCCAGTGCCCAAAGATAGAGCCTCCACAGGTGGCCTGGGAAAAAGCACGGTCATGGACACGGAGGCACTGCTGCCAGCACACCCCGCCGGCTCTCCGAAACTCAGGCTCCTTACCCCAGTACGAGACCACGCGGAAACAGGACCTGAGCTTAGCGCGGGCGCTGTCCTGGTCCTCTTTCTCTGCGGCCTGCCCGTGGCCGACTTTGACCCGGTAGCCGTTCTGAAAGAGCTGCCCGCACGACTTCTTGCGTCTCCGGGTGGTGCGGGCGGTCTCGGTGTGGGTTCCTCCATCCGGCCCCCGGTACACTAACATCTTGGTGGGGATCATGGCTGTATGAGGGCCTGGCCGCTCCTGATGCAGGCGGGGAAACTCCTACGATCTACGTGTCGCGCGTGCCGCAATCCTCCGGCTCCGCACCGGGTCTAAGGCGTCCCCGCGGAGATAGCGGCTCGGCTCCTGGCACTCACCGGGAATTCCCGACGCCGTCTCCCGCCGGCATTCCCGATCCCGCCGCCGGCAGGACGGCGGTACCCCCGAGCCGGGCGCTCCCCGCGGCCGGACGCGCGGCACGCGGGCTGGGCATGTCGGCGCGCAGCGAGAACGAGGCGGAATGAGAACGAGCTCCGCGGCGCACGTCTGCAGCAGATTTAACAGGGATACTCACGATCCCAGCCGTGATCAGCCGCGTCCGGAAGCTTAAAAAAACCCTTTTCCATCAGGATATTACAGCATAAGCTCCTTTAGGAATCGCCCGGAGAGAGAGGACGCCCAGACAACAAGCCCGCGGTCTCAATACATCTCATCTGCTGCCATACAATGGGCTTTTTCTCATCATCATTTTACTTTTGTAATCTATGGGCCATTCCTCTGGCAGATTTGCCCCTCATTCCATTGATGTGTGCATGTGTTTTATCACCACCAGCAAAGTACTATTTACAGCTGAAGTGCTATTGCAATTATTCTAGTTCAATAATTTAGTTCATCACAACCAAGTTACGAAATACAGGTCGCAATGTGCAACAAAAATAAATCCACAAAGCTGTTACTGTACATAGATATGAGATAATTAAGAACCCCAAAATATTCCATGGATGGCTTTCTGAGCATCAAGTTAAAGTGACTTACACAAACTGCACATGAATATTCTCTTAACCAGTGACTGTGCAGCTCAACTGGTAGATTGTGCACTGTATTCATGCATTTTTACACATTGGCGTTCTCCCAATTAGACAAGCCTGTGAATATTACTGGGCATTTTACACAAAGAAATTAAGGGATTAAAAATTTGTTTGAAAAAAATTAATGGAAAACTGTGAATTCCATGTAAAACACCATTATGAGTGTAACAGTCGGTTAAGTGCATGGAGAGTTATAACAAACCTTTTATTGGGTATTACTTAGTGTATTCAGCATTTTGCTTTTATCTTATAAAAAAGCAGACATTCAGATTACCCCCCAGATGTTATTACTATGTCAGTGACACAAACCATCAACTGCAAAGCCCTTTTTTAAAAGCACCAATTCTAACCTCTAACAAACAGTGTTTGTGGGGACTTTACAATACATATCACTGCCTACAAAATTCCTCTGCCAACCATGTACATTAATATACAGTAATTATGTAAAAAATGAACTGGTTTGTGGTTCTGAATGCAGGGAAATATGTATGCAAATGTTTGCTTTTTGAATGTACACAAGGGTCAAATATAAAAGGCACAGAGTCGGACGTGGTAAACAGTGTTGGATCAGTCTGCTCGGAGTCTGAGTCCGGATCTTTCTCCGAGTTCATTCGAAAGTCCACGGAGCGGCACGGAAGGTCAGGCGCTCCGTAAACCCGGCAGGGCGGGACGCTTTTCTCAATCAACGGGGATCAGTGTCGGAAAGCCGGGATGATGCACCGCATGTCCGAGCGAGGATTATTTCCCCGGCGAAATGTTTTCACAGATTTCAGCTGCTAACATGACTTACATGCGCAAGAGCTTTTTCCAACCGGATCGCTTCTTTCTGAAAGGAAGTCATGTATGAAAAAGGCTTAACCGTGGTCTTTATGCTCACTGTTAAGGCGCTGAACACGCTCTGGTCAGAGAGACTTCCAGCTCGGGAAGCTTTGACTTAGGGTACACGTGTGTGCATGTTACAGTGTAAGTGTTTATTTTTAGCCATTTTGTCCGTGGGCATGCCATCTGTAAAGCTTATCACAGTTATATTTGTTGATGCTGTCGCATAACACACAGACCCCGTTTCTCAGTGAAAAGGTCCCACGGCCTGGAGCACAGTGCACCTACACAGTAGAAGGTCTAGGGCCGATTCAACTCAAACAAGGTTCATATGAGTCTAATAGGGACAATAATTGAACACTAAACCATTTACTGTCCAACAGTACACCCATGATTAGGTTTGCTCGCAGCTATACAGCATATGAAACATCTGACCATGACAAAATTAAGATGACTGAACAGAGACTGTGAATCAGATATGGTTGTGATGTTGATCCACCAACCACTTCGCCCTATGGCGGAAAACACGTTCAAATTCAACCGGAACAAACCGGAACCAAATTAGCACCAAACTATGGTGCAGCCATCTCCTGAAGTAACATGTTTACCTTTGGGGACTGTTTATGAAAGATGAGTGCCATAGATATAAGCCATACCTTTTATCCACTGTATCAGACCACAAAATAACAACCCCACCACAGCACCACCAAGTCATATATCGGAGTATTCTATGGAGTGCAGTGTGTTTAAATTTTAAACGGATAAGATATCTAGTCCTGATCCAGCTGTTACCGTACAAAACCCACTTTCATTTGTCTGCAGACATATTCAAGATCGCTTTGATCCTGATCAAAAATATTAAAAGTATGTCCTTTTGAAAACACACCACAGTGCATATAACTACACATTTGCAGAGAAAGCATCCTTATATGGGATTTATGAAAGGCGTCAAATAACTGTGGGCAGCAGGAATCAAACCGCACTGCATCATTATAACCACTAGATGGCAACAGTCATATACAAATATAATGTTCAGCATAGATCCATATACGCAATATCTTTAGTGAACCATGGTTTGTACATGAATAATCCAGTAAATACATGATCAGTGATGCCACTTTATGATTGTGCTTTTTGTTCCAAGGGAGCCTGTCATATAAAGCACACACAGAGTGGTGTTACTCCCAGTCAGGCTGGTCGGTAATTAACTTGCATACAGGCTTGATGGTTCATTTGTATTGTATTGTACTGCATGGCTGCAGATCCGGACCGCGAGGAGGGGAAATCAAGGAGACAGAACCGGAGAGGATGGTCATTAGCGGATCATTGTTCACTTCCCCCACAGGCTCTCAGAAGTGATTTACAGCCAAAGTCAGTCAGGAGATTCATCTTTATCTGAAGTGAGCAGCTTCAACGGCTCATTCTTAAGCCTTTTTTTCCCCATCCGGCCCCGTGTTATTAGCACAAATTGGCGGACAGCTGCGAAATGAGAGGAATCAAATATTCAATGACTCTTTCTCAGAATAATAGCATAAAGGAGTCTTTTAGCGCTGTTATGAGCCGTGAATACAATGCAATAGTTATCAGTGGAGGGGTCAGGGCTGAAGAGTGGAGGACAAACCTTTTTTTCAGCAATTTCAAGGGGCATTAAGTGGAGGCCAAAGTATTTCCCTCAATTTCTAAATATTACTAAAGCAACTGGGACCCGCAACGTCGGCGGTTCAAGCCCAGGTGTAGCCAGGATAAGACCCATGCAGCCGTTGGGCCCTTGAGCAAGGCCCTTAACCCTGCATTGCTCCAGGGGAGGATTGTCTCCTGCTTAGTCTAATCAACTGTAAGTAGCTTTGGATAAAAGTGTCAGGTAAATAACTTTAATGTAACGTAACCCATAGTGTGTATTGGGTTCTGAGGGAGTCCCACCTTTTTAATCTCCTCCTCAAGAGATATAATATACACATACTGCACTGTACATACACCCGCACAGCGTAAAAAGCACTGGGCTAGAGATATCCTCATTTATCCACCTGGACACATGCATGCTGGGTCTAAAAGTGTAGCCTACTAGGTTAGCAAACAATTAAGGTTTTGAAAACAGTACAAGCAGTGGTTGAAGTGGAAAAGAAAATATGTGCCTGTACTCATTTGCTGTTAGCTTGTCCCAGCTGTTTAAAAAAATAGCTTGAGCTGGTCAAACCATGTCAAGCTGGGAGCTGGTTTGAACTGGTCAACCAGCTGTTTCAAAACCTAGCTTGAGCAGTCTTTTTCTGTGGGGTCCCCCCGCGCTGAAAGCTGAAGAGCTGTACACTGTACAAACACAGGTCCACTCTCTCCCACAGGCACATTATACCTCCAGCCAAATTACGGGCGGACTCCCCGGGTCTGTTAATCTGGGCCCTGTATGAGGACACATGGCCATATGGAGACAGGACAGGGGTCTGAACAAGGACTAGATTTAACCAGAAACCAATCAGAAAATCCCTTTAAAGAATGGTGGGGGATTTCTGCCAAATCTGTCTGCCACTAATTCCCACTTCAGCCTGCTAAAATCACAAATCCCTGCGTCTCATTGGCTAAGCTGATGGAGAGATTTACCGAGAGAGAGAAGGGGAAAGAGAGATAGAGAGGGAGAGAAAGTGTGTGTGTGTGCGTGTGTGTGTGCATACACACTGGGCATTGGGACTCGGAAGGTACTGATTAAAAGTGTACGTGGATTAGATTAATCACACGTAATGTTCACACCAGGCAGTAGGACAACCCCAGAGTATAAAAATAACAATAATATCGTATAGTGCCACTCATGAGAAAACACATCCCATACAATTGCAGAAGAACAATGCAATCTCCATATAATATTCTATCAAGTGTGATTTCTTCTCAAGGTAGCAAGCAATTAATTTCCCCTGGATCATTTCCATGACGACCACATCCACGTGGAATTCCACATTCCTTTAATGCAGATCTAATTTGACCACCTAGCACCTAGTTTGGCCTCTAATCCCAGTAACCCAACAGGCCCAGATCTCAAACTGCCGAGAGATGTCCAGCACTTATATTGCCTCCGATGAGGGACAGCTGCTAATGCTTCCATTTGAGAGCAATGCAGAGAGCGGCAGCCCTAAGATCCTGTCGAACCGAAATGGCCACCCGTGTGCATTAACAAAGCGTTTTAAAGAGAGTTGCGTCCCTGCTTCGCCCGGACCCGACGACGCAGGCCTCCACCCCCACCCCCCTGATGGCGCACTTCTGGCGCTCCTCATTCGCCTCCCCGCCAGGGCTGATGCAGACTCGCCGTGACTGAAAATCATTACTATCAGAAGAGGAAGTAACCGGGAAGCCACTCCGCCACGGCAGTACAGCACAAACCCATTAAAGGCATCCCGGCGAGTGACAGAGCAGAAACGCGCTCTGAGACTAGAGAGGGAGCAGGGCCGTCAGACATCCGGAACATTCCGCGTGCTGAATGTAGGGCACTCGAACGGATAACAGGTGCCGGTCCGTTTTTATCTTTATTTCAAATGACTAGCGCGATGCATTGCATGTACTTATCAAGAACATTAACGCAAACACTCCTTATGCAGTACCACAATATCTTTGCGTTAAAATATTGCATAAGAATTGCAAATAACTCTAATCAAGTACTACGACAACCCTTCAAAACACTCATGGGGAAAAAAATCTGTGGTACGAGCCTCTTGCAAGACTGACTTTTCACAAGAAGAAAACAAAAGAGATGACATCACCATGCCGCATAATAAGAGCAGGAACTGTGAAGCTTCAGGAAGAACAACAGTAAACACGGAGTCTGCCATCTCGAGCCCTTACTGCTGACTACCAGCTCCAGGGCCGGAGACCAGTGACTTCCCTTTCTGACAGGGCACTGAAGAACTTTAATTTAATTATTTAGTACCGTAAGAGACACACTTAAGCACTTCATTTACTTCAAATTTGTCTTAAATCATATAAAGATGCATCTGTCTTTTCCATCTCACATGAAAACTAAAAATTCAGCTGGTTCTTATTGTAGTTACCTAGTTACCTAGTTACCATTTATTGTAACCTCAGCCATTCCAAACCACTGATAGATTACACATTTTAAGATCCCGTTAGTCATACACATAATGGCCACTAGATGGCACCATCATTTTATTTTTCAATACATAAATCCTTGTTAAAAGATCACGTAAAATGTCATGGATTATTCGTTTTTTTTTTTATATTTACACTTTCTGATACATTTCAAGAGATCTTCTGTTATCTGTTTAGATTGTCTACACCGAATGACTAGGTGTCACACTGAATGACAAGGCAGCACTGACTCATGCCCTAGCGCACAAACTCACAGACAGGAACAGAAATAATAGGGAGAAGGGATGACTTACCAAGCCAGCTTCTGTTTAAATACACAGACACAAACACCGGGGGGACCGTGAAGAAGTCCACTACGGAGTTTACTTCCAACCAGAACCACAGCTTATCATTGGCTGCTATGAACTGGAGAAACAGAAGGAACATTTCATTCATAACACATTTCGACATCCAGCAAAGAAAGCAAGGTTAAACTGTTCAGGTAAAACAACTGTCAATAGTTACCACAGTGATTTGTGAATAGCAAAAAACAATTTATAAAAAAATTAGTCAAAATTGCTCAACATTGCCAAACCTATTCTCCATTTCACATTTGTAAAAGATAGCTACATGAGACAATGGGCCTGTGAGAAATTGTGAATTGTATGTACTTACACGCAGACCAAAGTACAATAAGAAGAATATGTTGAAAGCCATGTCGATCTGTAATGTGAAATCTTCGTAGAAATTCTGACAGGATTCAATGGGGCTATTAAAACAACAGGAAAAAAGGACATTCAGTATATGTCAAAATATAAATAGTGTACATTTTCTTCCACATGAAACCAGGTGCTTTACATAATAGCTCACTAATAGCCTGCAAAGATGCATTCTTTCCTGTAAATGCTTTTAAAAATCTATATTTCAACTAAGAAACATTTCATAAGAGGTAGTGTTATTGTCAAGACAGTTCTCTGTAGGAAAAAAGACCATGCATACATTGTCATACAGGCAAGTCATTTGATACGTTTGAATACCCCTGATTAACCCTTAAAGAACCAAACCTCAGCATCCCAGATATTATATACTCATTTTTACCGAAAAGGAATATGGGGCAATATGTACAACAGACATAAATTGAACAAGATGGAGACAAAAAGGAATTCCTATATTGTCCTACACCTACAATGAAAAGTTATCAATTTGAGAACCAATACTGAATTGACGCTTTCAATATCTGGAGCGTGAATAAAGTTACAAATTAGGCAGAGGATGGAAGCCATAAAATAGACAGGGTGTGGGCAGTACTTTAAGGGTTAACTGACACATGCATTGTATTTGTTCAGGCAGCGATTGCAAATGCTAGCATTTAGTGCAGACTCATCCTTAATGCCTGTACGTGGCACTAAGAATCAAAATGGAGGAAATGTAATGACTTGGTAGATCACAATGTAACTGGGACAACAAGAAGCTGGTGAACCAGACCTGCCACAGTCTTCACAGAGTCCTACTTTCAAAGCGTGTCATCGGGTGCCACAGACATGATAAATGGCTCCTCTATCAGGTCATTACACATGCAGTTTGTTGACAGCTTGTGAGCGCCAAGAGGCATTGCAACACACCCACATCTGCGATACACCCAAGGATTTTGCATATGCACAAAAACAATAAATAAATACAAGAAATTCCCTGCATTACAAAAATTTGTCATTGAGGCGTCACTGTAATATGTTTATGTCAAGATGCGGTGTTTTAGAAGTTTCCAAAAGTCCCCTTTTCACTTCTCATATATTCCAAATGGTCATGTAAAAATGTCAAATTACAAAAAAAAGGATACTGGCGAGGTACCGATTTTGGACAGAAGTAAAATACTATGTCCTTACATAATGTGAGATTTGAAATAGCAGACAAAAAATTTATTTAGTCTAGCACACACAAGTTCCATTAGTACTGCATTGCGAAATAGTAATACATTGATGGTTTATTTCAACCAAATAAAATGACTGCGATAGAAAATATTTCAGTTATTTACCCTCCCATAGAATAAAATTACTCCTCATACTGAAATGCAAGTTAAAACAAGAACCTGAATGCTCTGCAACTTGATGAAATGTTAAAAAGCATTATGCATGTATTTAAACATTCATAATTAAATGCACATGGAAACTTACGGTATTGGAGGATATTGTGAATTAACTGAAATTACGTTACCAATCGACTCGTTTTTGGAAGACAATACAGGATATCAGACGGCAGATAATATACTTTCTCCAATATTTGTTTTAACAAAAACACCAGCAGCAGCAACAACATGCTACACAGAAGCTAAAAGGTACCATGCATACTTACAGAATGAAGTGAGAGACACTAAAGAATAGTGTTGGTGAAATGACAACAGTACATTGTGCACATAGCAATCGATATTAAAATGTATACATGCTAAAGCGTCTACCAAGAAGAGTTTTCAAAAAACTTTCTTGGAAATCAGACTGCAGACACCCAGTACTCCTTTTACCACAACAAATTCAACGAAGACAGCAGGTTCTTCACTGTTCCTATTTATATTCTTATCTTAAAGTACTGCTTTTGTCCATTTTAGTTAAAGACATACAGTAAACAATGTTCAAATGTTAAATGTGGTTAAGACACTACAAAGCAGGAGAGCTTAATAACAGCCATAGTGTTTTTAGTTTTGTGTCTGAAAACAAACTATTTAAACTTTTTTTATTGGTGTGACCACAAAAAGAGATAAAAAGTAGTATTTAAGCAAAACATCTTGGAGTGTTGTGAGTCATTTTTATAGTAATGAAATCCACACTGTAACATTTAAGACTTATTGCCAGAAAGACCAAAACCAAATAGAAAGTCAATAAACAGCCTTTGGAACTTAAGATGCACACTTGTAGTGATCAAATACTGAACATATTTTCTGTCAGAGTATTGAATAAACTGCAGAAATCTGTACCATGAATTTTACAACAAGTAATGCTTTGCCAAATATATCTATCTAAAGTTAAGCTGCTTACTGCAGGTATCCAAAGTAATACTTGTAAGTCCCAAATCTTTGTGCAGTCAGAACTGTTCACAACAGTTGAGGAAAGAATATACTATATTTTGAGCTATTATTAGTGTCCCATGCAATGGTAACATGTAATTATCAACATCATTTCCTGGATGCAGTCCAATTTGTAATTAGGCATGCAAGTCTATCAAGTGTGGAGTATATCAGCGTAATAAATATCATTATATCATATTAGCATAAGCGTGTCCAATAAGAATGCATAGGATATACGCGCTGGCTTCTAAGAGCTTGCATTAATATGGCATATAAAATGTAATTGCAAATTGTTTTGATTTTAGGTATACATACTGTATATAATCCACACTGATATCATTTAATCTAATCATTAAAATACCAACACTGCAACACATCACTTATTTTAAAAACCACAAATACAATATACAGTACAATACATAGAGAAATTCACAGATATCACAAAATACAAAGCATGTTTATACAGTGCCCATGAGATTTTCCAGATGTAATCAGTTGATGTACATAAAGTGAGTTCCTGTTTTCTTGTGAAGTATGCAGTCCCTTCAAACAGCCAGCAAAAGCAACAGTAACAAGACATGTGACAGGACAATAGACTGAAAATGAAAGAACATTCATTCAATAAAAAACAGGACTACACAGAGCAAACGACATTAAATCACTGGTATTGATTGGAGAAAACCTCATTATTATTTATAAATTGAAATTACATGTTTTTAGGCCCAGCACCCTGTAAACATAATGGAAATGTATTGATTATTAACACAACTGTAAACTGTACGGATTAACTGAGGGACATAAAGTTATAAGTAATGTTTCAAATCCATTCCAGGTCCCAGAAGTACAGTTGACACAGTATTTATATCAGGTAGAATCAATGACTCAATATTTTCATGATTTTTTCAAGATTTTTGATGTGTAATAATAGTCTTATTACTTCTTAATTTCATGAAGGTTAGTTTTACATAAGTAATAAGGACAGACAGTATCTGTGTGTATGTGCAGGTACAAGTTGATGAATAATATACTGTATGTAAAAATATCTATACCTAGTGAGAGCACACAACTCTCAAGCTATTTAAGAAAAACATTTAAAAAAATGTATTTTCAAACAATAGAAAGAACATCATCTACTAGCTCACACCCACTTAATTCCATGCCTTGTGGGTTGTTTAATTTAATGTGTTGTCATCCCATCCTCTTAAATGAAAAATTAAAATGATATTGAATTCAGTTGAACAGACTACTGTACATTTACACTGATTGCTGGTTAGCTTAAAAGTGTATAATACATCTATTTCTATTTCTTTGTCAAGGAATCAGAGACAGTCCTTCTCCATATGCCACCCTCTGACATGAAGTACACCTAGACCAGTATACTGCTTATGATATTATTACAAATTCACCAGTGGATGAACCACCTTTTTTAATAATATCTTAAAATTCTATCTACTTATGTTCATGCTAACCATCATTCTTACTTAAATCAACACAGCATTGATTGTAAGTAGAATGGAAAAAAATAAAGTTAAGTGAAGTGAAATGTGATACACTTTTGACACACATAAGACAGCTGTATGTTTATGTTTTGTGTCTTGCTGTGGAATATGTTTACCACACAAAACATATCCCTGAACATAACACAGAAAAGACCAGATAGGTATAGTACTATAGGTTAGTTAACTTCTGTCAAAGAACAAAAATGCTCATTTCTGCATTGTGGTTTGTATTATATTTGACAAAAGGTGCCAAATATAATGCTAATGCTTGTTCCTTTTGAGCACGTTCTTTGGTTGAGAAACATATTTATTGGGGAGAGTTTTGGGAAAGGGGAACTCAAACAAAAGAGATTAGTTCAAATCGAACGCATGCACAACCATTCACTGCGCAAGACATGAGGTTAGATGTGTCAGCAGGCTGAGGTGATGTGGTCAGTGCTGATGGGTTACAGGAAGAGGAGGGCACATGCATCTGGTCCATGGCGTGGCTGCCATGCAGTAGAGACCTACATCAACGAGCCTGTGGTATGTCCCCTGGGCAAGAGATGGTACGAGACAGGGCCTGGTTAATACATCAATGAGGGATTCGGGCCAAAACACTACTGCTATAAAAAGAATGATTTAGTACCTGCATGAATCTGGACAAATAAGGAAGGACTAAAATATCCTTAACATTTTTGTCTTCATACTTGAGGTACCTCTTTCTGGATAATGACATGTCATTTCTGCAAAGGCTACTGTAATGAGGTGCAGATTGTGTCAGTGTCCCTCTCATACGGTCATACATTATGCAGAAATCTCCTCCATCTTACCCTCTCATCTTAAAAGCACTCAGATCATGCACTATAAGGCAATGCACTAAATTAACTGTGCTCAGGAGACGTCTTCAAAAGGCACAGATCACCAGGATAATCATAGCATAAATGCAATAATATACTGATGCTGAAAAAATACATTTCTGACCAATTCCATTAGCACACTTCACTTTTTATCCAGTGAAGAGGGAAATAAAACACTGAAATGTAGCTTAGGGATATTTACAGTTGCGATGAACAATCCACATGACAGAAATTTGCAATATCAATCAACAAGATACAATTATGTAGTAACAAATGTTTTGAACGGTTCATCCACTACACCAAGCATATTCCTGTTTGCAGACATTAATAACGTTGAGCTGCAGTGTATACGACTACGCAGATAATATATAACGTGCTGCCATTACCAGATAGCCTTGTTCTGTTATTCCGTCTTAGTAATGTGACAAGTGAGACAGCTATGAACAGAATCAAGTCACTTTGCTGCACGAGTAATTGAAACAAAACTGACTCTGGATCCATTGTCTGAGTGAAGAGGGGGGAACCACTGCTGATTTCAAAGCAAGACGGACAGGCTATTACTGTGTACAGCCTTAATCACCAGTGTTCCAAGGCGTCTAGGATGTGGGGCACGCTTTCAGTCAAACATATGAAGCTCTTTATTGTGGAAGAAAGTGTCTTAAACTGCTAACTGTTGCACAATAGAAGAAAAATAAAACATAAGCAAAGCATTTCTCCACATCTAGAGAGCAATTAGTGTGTAATAAGAATGATATGTGAAATTCTCCATCTGTAATTACAGATTAGAAGAAAGAAGAAGCAGCAAGAATTGAGCAACAATCGGTTCAAATAAATGCGAATGCAATTTTCTTGCTACGACCATCACAAAACATTTTTTATCAGCTACCATGTTGATTCTTTCCTTGGGTAATGGCATGTTCATTCAGACTTGATACATTTGCATTGAGTTGTCCCAGGTGGGCTGGAATATTCTGAAACATAACATAACTATTCGTAAGGATATATCACAATTTTGGCACACAGAAATGTGGTACCCCAGAACAATCTAGAATATATCTAGCTGGGGACCCCTTCAGGCTTTGTGCAGAGGAAATTGGGTCCATAACGATTTAATAAGCCCTAAAAATGCATTAGGAAAATGTTCTGGAAGAGGCAATGGCCTTCTTGACTTTAGGCATGATAAAAGTCTCTGCTCAAACTCTTAAGTGCTGGCACTATATTCAAGTCCAGTGGAGCCATCTGTATTTAGGACCTGTGTCTATTGGGTTGCATCACATTACCAAATGAAAAGCCAGGAGCAATATTGAGAAAGGTATAAAATGTTATTAAAATTGTCACCTTTAAACCCTGGCTGCACTATTTTGTACATCTTTTCAAATTTCAGATTGCCTGAGGCAAGATGGCCAACTCGGCTTCACTCAGGAAAGATGGATATATCATGGACATAAAGTTTTCCAGACAATTTGAAATTGACTGAAATGCCAGGAGCTTTGCAGACTGCTATTGGCTCAAAATACTGACGTGCATACACTAGCCTACACATACGATACCATACAATACCATTAGTTAAACCTGTTATAGGACCTGTTTAAGCAGGTCTCTGCTACAAAGACTACTGTAAGAATCAGTGTTCATTTCAGTGTTAAATCAACTCTCATGGAGTATGTTTTACTCTGATAGAGTATGCATGATTGCTCTTGGACTCTGTTTACTGTATGCATTAACATTCCACTCCCTATGTGTAAGTATGTGCATCTTCATATGAGAGAGTATAATCACCTATCAGGCTGATGGTGCATTTTAAGCTTATTACATGATTGTTATTCTTATCAGTGCAGAATACTTAAAAGAAAATTGAAAAAGAGACAGATTTACGCTTCTTGGGATTTTCTTCTTAAACATGAGGGACAGATCTTTTATGACCCTTTTTCTGTTTGGGTTATCGTTTAGCTCGGTTGTTTTGTATCAAATGAATGAATAATAAAATGTATCATGAAAAATGAATAATGCAATGCTTGGTGCTTAAATACGTGAGGAACGGCAGGTTTCAGGATCTGCATGAGCTCCTCAGTCTTGCAACTGCAAAAAGCTCTTCTTAGTTATCCCAAGTTTATTGAAATGAGAGAAAAATGAGGTAAGGCAGGTAGAACGTTGAAGGCTCTAATGTCCATCAGGTGACACACCCTGCTCTATACCGTTACGAGGAGGAGAGCAGCGGCCTATACCAGGCAGATGGAATAGCTATGACTGTAACTCAACCCGCCTGCTCGGATTTCATAATTAGTCGACAGTTGACGGCTACATCAGAACGCTTTAATAATGCAGCGGAGGAAGAGGGTGTGGGATGAGAGTCATTAACACATCCGGCCTTTACGAGCCCACCGAGGGGCACCAGGAGAGCTTACAGAGCGGGCGCGGCCCCGCCCATGGTCAGGGCAGACTGCAGGAGCGCACCCTAAGAGCCTGGGCGAACGACGCTAAAGGAAGCTTCTAAGCCTCATCACTGACCACACTCCCCAACCACAACAACCAGACTAATGTTCCTTTTAGGCTAATGTCCTTCTGTTAAAGCAACAACACATTCACTCTGATTCAGCACACTCGCTCTGATTCAGCACATTCTCACTGATTCAGCACATTCCCTCTGATTCAGCAGCACATTCACTCCGATTCAGCACATTCACTCTGATGTTCCCGGTTTTAGTATTACTAGATTTAACAGTATCACACACACATAAATATGTGTATTCTTCTGATATGGCTATTTTCTGTCAATTGTCTGTCTTTGTATATCACTCGAATAATGTCTGCAGGGGTTGTCACACATACTTTTGCACTTGCACACATCCTTATGCACCCTAACCCATGCACTTGTAAATTGCTTTGGATTAAAAGTGCCTGCCAAATGACAAAAATGTACAAAAAATCCTTGCTAAATGGCTCAGCCAGAGTCTCCCACAGACAGGGAGACCACTCACCTCCAATCAGACCACTTCCCGACTCTTTCATATGTATGACCAGACCACTTAACCACTCCACACACTGAAGTCTTTAGAGATATTCTCAGAACAGACTACCAGAATGCTCTGTGTTTGTCTCTCCCTGGCGCATTGTAATAAACCTGAAATCTCTCAAGAGAAGTTGTCAGCGTGTTCTTCATCATCCTGCATTTGATTCCACGGAGAAAAGCAAACTATCCTAACAGCATCTAAACATTACTAGCTACTAAATGTACTGTTTCCCCACATTCAACTTATACAGGCTGTGGCCTAAACCAACAGAGATGCCTCCACTTACTACAAATGCACACCGCCTAATTTACAGCCGACAGCTTCCTCCTGCATAGTGATGGATGGTGATTGGTCACAGACAGGAACTTGGCGCTTTCCTGTTCCACCGCAGGCCTGACCCTTGCATTATAGAGATTAAACAGTTTCATCTGTGCGGTGGCATTGGCCGTTCACTCAAAGGCATAGAACGCCTCAACAGTGCCGTATCCAGCAGATGGATTCGGCCTGGGAAATAAATAGGGGTCAGAAAGGCAGCAGTCTCCGCTCGGACACAACAAAACGGCGCTAGGTTGCGGTAAATTAAAACTTCAGGCACACTGGCGCGTTGCTTTTCTCCCAAAGAGTTTTCGGCGAATAAAAGATGTGTTTTCACAGAGAAAAAGCCCTCCGGAAAAGAAACGGTGATAAAGAGGGAATCCATATCTACAACGAGCCTGGCGTTTTCATGGTTTCAGAACCCAAAGTCCCTGTCCTCGGGCTGGGATATTCCGCAGTACCGCATGCTTCGAAGGCCTATTTCTGCATGGGCCCTCAATCAGCACACAGGTCAAGGAAAGGGCACCAGCTGAACTGCTCTCATTGAAATCGGCCACCAACATTTTTTCAAACAGAAGCTGAAGCAGAATTCAAACTAGCACAAACTGTTGTATTTAAGAACACCAACCCCTGGTAAAACATCTAGGAACCAGAAACTATTTTTATAATTTGTTCAATATTATTCAGTGGCAATACATTGAAATCTATATGAAATCCAAAATCATGAAACCAAAAATGCCCTGTGAAATGTAACTATTTTTACTGTATGATAACAAACATCAATTACTCATTTAACATAATCCTATGTACAGGCAGCTGTATCGCAAATATTGATTAACTATTTTATTTGAATTGAAAAATGTTTAAATGCAAAAACTTTTATTTTAATAAAAAAACAAATGAACATAAGCAATAGCTATAAACCCTATGGCCACACGACCATCGTTTGATAGGCAAGATATAGAAATGCTATCCCTGTCGAAACACATTTTCAAGATTCAAGTTATATTGGCCATATACTGTAACTGTTTGTTGAGATTAAATTAGTGTCCATTCTACAGATGAATAGCCTATAGTTAATTTGAAAAAAGTAATTCATAGAAAATTAAACGAACCACATTAAGGTAACTGCAGCTTTGGGGGTTGAAGCTCTGAGCTCTATCTCTGAGTGGGAAAGAAGTAATTTCAGCATCCACCCCCAAAAAAAAGAAATTACTCAAAAACGGAATTTGAATAGAGTAAAGCCATGTGTATGGAAACAGCTATTGTGCATGCATGGTGACACAATATTCAATAATGTCTCCCTCACAGACTACATTTGAAACATGAACGATTCCAAAGGCCATGTAATAAATATGAGACACAGAGCATGCTGAAAAAGATGGCAGTTCCATCAACAGAGAAACAGCGATTAGTTTGAGTCATGCTATGCATTAGATTCACAGCCCTAGTGAGTTATTCATGAATTCTCATTGAAGTTCTATTAGATTTCATTCCCTAAACTCTGACATGCGGATGAATACAAATGAACGCCTTTGCGGCACGGGTTTCTCTCCGTGAAGCCCAGTCATGACGAGCATACTCAAGGGCAGGGCCGTCGTAGTGACAGTCCTGGAGGACCACGGCGTCTGCAGGTATCTGTGTTTCCCTTTCAATCAGCAGCCAATTAAGGCCTCCAGAACAAGAGCTGTTCAGTAGTGCCAATGAATCAGAACACAGCAGAAACCAGCAGACACCGTGGCCCACCAGGACTGCAGTTTGACACGCGTTGGAGAAGACATAAAAGCCTTAAAAGTGCTGGGTTTCCCCCCTAGAACAGAAGCACCAGAGCTCCATTTCACGGCTTTCAGGACTGTGCTTAATCAGAGAAATGCACACCAAATGTGCTAACAGCAAGAGCCCTGTACACAAGCCATGCTAACTGTCACAATATGCTCACCCTGTACACAATATATGCTAACTGTCACAATATGCTCAATGAAAAAACAAACACCCCAGAAACATTCTACAGTGCCTCTCCATTATAGTTCATCATCTGTATGACTAACCTGCTGCAAGCAAATACCAGCAAAAATGTCAACCATTTATGTAAAATACATGCCCTATATATCATGTCACACATGTCAACAATATTTAAAAATCAACAGGTGGACATTACATTTCTGAGAGAAAGCAATGTCAGTTTTTTATTTATTCAGATTTTAATTATCTTCCAAAGAAACTATAAATATCATTTAAAAAAAGAACTGCCTTAACTATTAACAAATTCAAACATGGCAGCCATATCTACACATGCATTAATAACAATGCATCTATAAAAGGCATTCTCAAGTCAGCAGTCATACTGTAAATTTAGAAATGAAATAAATTGGTTAAAGCGCGTCTGCAGGTGCAATAAAGATAGTGGGGATAATGGCCAAGCCAGCTTTGCTCTTCATCATCCATCCTGCTTTTCTCCAAATACAATAAATAAAACTAAAGAAAAGCTCATGCAAATCTTACCTTGATGGACTAAAATATACATTTAAGGGGGAAAGAACCAAGAATAGAAATTTTGTTTAGCTTTTAAATATAGTCGCTGCTGTAAATTACCTATGGAATCATAGCTGAAGTGGTGTGAATATGGATTAATTTCACAGGATCGTGACTTTCAATACATCAAAAAAAACGTACAGTAGCAAAGGACAGTCAGGCACCATTAAGATGATATATGAACAATTATATATCACCATACAATATTAAAACTGTGAATTAGGTCATTCATCTTCATTTCACTGCATAAACCTTTTATGCAGTCATTAGCTATACTGACGAGGCCATGTAACTACCAAGGCTTTGGCTAGCTGAATACAAAACAATAGTCTAAAAATACAAATATCACTGTGAAATATTATGTGCTAGCATGTTGTATAGACATTATAATACCCATATATTACATGGTCTGAAGTTGTTTACATCTGAATACAGGTAACCCACTGGATACGTTTTTTTTTGGTTTCAGTATAACAGTTACAATAACATGTTACATGAAGAAACTAAAAAGAACAAAATGACAACTTGTTTTTACCCTTGGCTGCATATTATGTGATGAAACCATAAGAAAGAGTACACATTATATTGATTACACTTTGCAAATGACATTTCAATGTAATATACACAATCACTTTAAGCAGACTTGCATGAATATACACTGTTTTTTATGTCACTGGGGAAAAGACTAGCTACCCACAGCAAACAAGATTTTGATCTCAATGGGGTATTCCTGGTGAAATAAAGGTTACATAAGCATAGATGAACCCATAGGGCTTTCCACTTGGTGTAATCCTAACAGTGCAGTCCACTGGACGGGCAGTTCAGGGAAAACTGACCACCGGCCTCAAGACAGCAAGCAAGGAGAGGAGCGGGACAGATCCTGAGGTTATTTGCCTGCAGTTGCCATGGAAACTGCTTCATGTTGCTTGGGATCCATTGAAAAAAAGTCATAATTATGTAGCCAAGTGGAGGAGTGTATTACAGTGAGGAGTGCAATTCTGTTACACCAGCACAATATTTTCTGGCTGGCACATTGGCAATTATACAATAGCTTGTATAGTATATCATATCATAAATATTATACCACTATATTGCTCTATATTGACAAACAGTACAATATGGGCATATAATATTTAAAATAAAAAATATTACATCCATGATTGATTGAGACATTGAGTGCACTCATGTACAAAGCCAAGATCATTCCTGTAAAAATACCTTTTGGGTTAAATAGATTTACCCTTGGTTTAAATCAAACCAAAGGTAGAGCAGGAAATCAATTTATTCCAGGCATTACAAAATCTGCTACTTTCCAGAGTAATAATTATTAACATGGCAACATGTTATTAGATGCATTGACATACACGACACTCCATATAAAGAATTTCAGAAGAATACTTCAACAGTCATTCATAACATAGCATAGCCACTTATGAACACTGCAGTTCAAAGAGATTGAAACTCTGAAATTGTCAGTGGTAATAAGTAGCTAGCAACACTTCTGAGTGCAGTTATATGAACTCAAAGGAGTTATGAATGGTTAAAATGTGGTTATGGCATTTTAGGCAGAGCAGCACTTGTACAAGGATTACAGAAGTGTGTCTGTTTAAAGTTAGTTTCAAGTATTAGTATAATGGTCAAGCTACACTATGGCAAATTTACAAGAGGACACCATTTAATTGGATAAAAACTCTAGTCTTATGCTTGTTTCCTACCGTTTACATTATACTTGACTCTCTAGTACAGTATTCAATATGGAGACAATAATATTGGCAGTAGTAAAATAGTAAAACATCCGTAAACAGAAGCATGGATTATCATGTTGGGAAGTACTTACTCAGAAGAATCTATGAAGTATATTACAAGTGCTCCGATGCTGAGTGCAAAGACTAGCACAACCTGAAACAAAAAAAAATATGACATATTAGAACATGAATGGCCAAGATGGACATTACTCGCATTTTACTTCATTTCATAACACATTATTAACGTCCAGTTTCTACCAGACACTAAATTAACATTAACATTTTAAAGAAGTGAGTTATTCTTATTGATTTCTGAACACACCAATTTGTGGTCGGGTGGCAGAAATTATTGCTTTTAATTGTCAGTCAAATTCAAGGACCAATGTTGAATCCCAGCCACTGCCCTGTCCAGACAAAAAAGAGTGAATTCTGTAAAAAAAGGCCCAGACTCATTACAAGCTCCATAAAACATCAGAGTGGAAGAAAGACACACTGTCCTGGAAGACACTATACATCCTCTGTACTCTAATCTGTAATTAATTTGGAGTTACTCAATACATGTCAGGGACAGACTTTTCTTAAAGCCAGGGATAAATAATTCATAGCTGACTGTTAGAGAATACGGAGGGGCAGTTACTGCTTACAGCAGAGCAAACGCGTGTGTTTGTAAACCAAGCTCAGCTCAGGACTGGAAGTGCTGCTGTGAGGAGGACTGTGAAATAATATGCCCTGTTTGGGCCTGTATTTTGACATTTGCATCCCCCTCAGCATGCTTATTTCAGGTCCCAATTAACCCAACACACCAGCTGAACTCTCACAGAGTTTTCACTGTTCAGTCCTCAGCAAGGCCATGCAAAGGCTTTCATTGTTGTAGCTTACATTTTGACTTCATATTGATTAACCTGTTTAAGTTGGCATGATCCTCAGTCTAAAAGGAGCTAGTTTGGATTTGAACCCAAGGAGAAAGCTGGAAAACTGTCCGTGGTTTAATAGCACACATATGCTCTTTCCCGCCTCAAACAGCAAGTGTGAACCCTGCAAGCCTTTCAGCCATAAAACCAAGTATCGGCTGCTGTTACATTCATTCATTTCATAAAGAGGCTCCTATTAGTTACAGTTTGATCATCCCTGCTCTAATTTCAAACCGCTTAACAATGGATAATTATGACCTGGATTCTTCTGTCAACATACACCTCAACAATGACTCACTCTTCAAAGCACAAATGTTGATGTAATCATGTAAGCCTATAGCGTCTAATAACAGAAAAATAAAGAATAAAGAAGAAAAATAAATGCAGCATTGTGAATGCTGTGGGCCCTTCCCGTCAGTTTCCTTGCCGCGTTCGAACCCATGTCCACAGCAGGGTCCTAACGGACACACTCAAGTCTATCGACAGCAGGGTCAGAGGTGTCAGTGGGACAAAGCGTTGGCCGTTGGTTGGTGGGTCTCGGCGAAACCCAATCTGGGGTGTCTGATTCAGGAAACCGGAGCAGATAAGAGGTGGAGCTGGGTCACCTCTGAGACCAGTAGACCTGGCGTCCCTGTTTACGCCCAACCAGGCATTTACGCTCGCTCAACCATACCCTTTCTCCTGGCAACAGAGTGCTAGCACTTCCCTGGTGTCATTGAACATTCAATTGTTATATTTTCTGTTTGGGTGGTGCACATCACTCAAGTCTGTTTTCATGGTCTAATACTCTTGTGTAACAGTAAAAATCTAGTCACAAAAGTTACTCACTTATTTGGACTTTCTGCATCAATGATGCTGATTATTCATTTAAATATTTACCAGAAAAGACATTTTGCTGTACCCTGTTTTGCTAGTACACTTTTTCACATATATAAGTGACATATTAAATGAATTCATGTCAATTAGGTATTGATTGTGGAGATGCAATATCATTAATACTTTATTGACCTACTCAAGCACACAAACAAGTTTAATAAACATAACTACATACATATTTAATGAGCCCACTCATTTTGAATAATTCTTATCTTCTCTTAACGTTCTACATAATGCTGTTTCTAAAGAGCCAAACTATAACTCTAGTCAGGATTCAAGAAACACCTGTCCTCGAGTCTAACATTTCACCCCTCACAAATAGTTGGTAAGTTCAGGAATCAGACTGTGATTAAAAGGGTATGAACAACACATCTCACTGTCTCTTCACCTGGTTTGCTACTTTAATGCATGAAGTCATTCATTATAACTCTAAAGCACCTGAATCCAGTATAATATCACGCCAGTAAACATACATGTGGATTATCATAGCACAGCGCTCAGAGGGATGTCTAATTTTACATACAGCAATAAATGTAATGAAAACTGCATGAAACCTAAAATTCAGAGTAAACTGCATACACAGGGCAGACATGTTCACACTTGTTGGCAGGAAACCAACTCAATCTGAAATACTTGCATAGATGAAAAAAATCATAATTTGTACATACAGAGAAGAAAATGCAATTAATAGCTATATTATATAGTCACACCGTGACAGAATCTTTTATCATATTTTTATTATTCCTTCCACATTACAAAATAGGTTGAAATGTCACAGGGGGCCAATTACCAATATAATGGCATGGTCTCTAAGCACATGGCCGTACACATGCACGCACAAAAAAATAGAAAATGACATGACTGATAAAGGGCGGCTCAAAAAAAGGTTACTCACACGGGGCACAAAAACATTTTACAATTTGTTAAAGAATACCACCGTGACCCTGTCTGTCTTTGCTATTTAGACATTACACAATGGACACTCAGAAAAGGCGGTCTACGGCATGCATAATGGATGACGGCCAGCTGATTACTTTTTCCAAGACGGATATTTGGACTGTTGCTGCGCATTGTGGTCCCAAACACTGTGAAAAACCCTGCGATGCATTTTTAATCAGTGGCCTTTCCATTTCAGCCCTGAGGTTCAGTGGGTGAGTATGGGCATCCAGCCTTAAGCCTGGCTATCCCTGTCAAAGTGCCAGGGCTCATGTGCATCTCTGACTGCATCGGAGGACTCCCCTTTAACATTCACTCAAACCACAATGACCTGTAAGAGCCAGGCAAGTACTGGATACATTTAGTTATACTCCCATTAAAATTTGATAAGAATCATTAAGTGATTATCCTCGAAACTGCCCACATCATTTGTTTTAATTCCCCGATGTGCAGGCATGAGCGCGGAAATATTTATATTCTCAGAACACTTTTCTAACGTGTTCTGTGTGCTTCCACAAGGGGGCGTGATTAGATCATATAGAATGTAAGGAAGCATTATTTGCATTTACCGCTGAGTACATCGATCTGTTCCCTACCAATAAGCTCTTAAGCCAAGGGATATCCACACACCTAGCCAGCAGCAGTGTTTGCACTCGCACAAGATAATGTACATTTGCATCAATCCATGGCATACTTCTGACACCAGTTGTGTCAAAATATGAACATCATTTCATCAGAGTAGAAGGCAGCCTTGCCCAGCACAATTAAAAAAAGCATGTGAATATCAATACTGATATTCTGAGCACCCCTTATTGCCTGACTACGATGTTCTAAAGATTAGATACTTTAAAGGGAAGAAGGCAGTGGAACCAAAACGACTGAAATCGCCATCTTAACCTGACCCAGTTACTGTAGGCCATTCATGTGTAAATTCTAGCCACAACACTGCACTGGCCTTGAGCTCAAGTCTATAAGGGAGCGCTCTGCGGCCTGTGAACAATAGCTGTGGCAACCAGGGTAATTAGGGTTCCTCCTCTAGCATCTACACAACGGTGTCGTTTGATGCGAGCCGACACCCGTAGGCCTACACAGCTGGACAATGGCGGGAAACTGAAATTGTGCCACAGCTGCCCTGGAACCAAGGCGGACTGACATTAGTGTTTACACGCAATAGCCTAACGATTTACCTGCGTGGGATTAGAACGGACAGCCGTTCCTGCAACACACAGGTCTACGGCTTCCGCCGAACACAAAACTGCCACGTTCGTTCAAATTTTACCGACAATCGACACTTCCCTCATGCGCGCCCATCCTGTTCGCAGGAAAACAGCGCTGGCTGTCTCATTTAGCAAAGTATGTTCTCCCACTTCACAGGCTAGGTAGCCACAGGAAATCACATCACTTAGCCGACTGCAAAGTGACCAGACGGCACATCGACAGGGTGATTTTAAATGTTCGTTTGGGGACTTTCTAGGATTTCAGTGATCTGCACAAAACCACACACAAATAGTGTGCATGGCAAATAGTGACTGAAATGAACACAAGACGAAATAAGCAGCTTAGGACAACAACTCTCTTAAAATTCATTGAACCAAAGCGGATTGGGGTAGACTCCTTTTGCAGGGGACAGACAAAGAGTGTCAGTTTTGGTTCGACAAATTCGTTAGAGAGCGTCACAGTCCCAATCCATTGAATTCAGCTGCATTTTCAGTGTATGACATGGCACTTTGTTCCTGCAATGAGCAACGACAGCGGAACATACATGTTATGTGTTGCTAGGTGAAGATGGCCGCTGCTTTCGGTGGCTTGGGTTTCCCTGCCTCCAGCGCACAGCGGAGGGAGGGGGGCGCCTGGTCCAGTGAGCCGTGCTAACAGGCCCCGACGGCCAGATCTCTCCCGCCCCGCGCCGGGCAGCGTGCTCCTGCCGCCCCCCTTCCCTGGGGCTCTCCATGGCTGACTCACCCACATTGACAGAAACACACAGACCACAGGCCGAGCGCTGGGGTTTCCCTTTTCATCCGGAGACTAATCTGAAATAAACTGCCACTGCTGCACTTTTAAAACGGGAGCCATCCACTAACTCCTTTTCTCATTACAGTATGAGTAGGCCACACTACACTGATACTGTGTTTCTTCAGCAACCACTGCTACTGTACCACAGTGGCTTCATGTAGCTGTGATTGCTGTTAAGATAGAGGTTGAATTTCTCACAGATGCCAAGAAAGCATAACCACGGTTCAGCAATCACAGTGGCCCTGATATCCCTGTCACTGTGCCCATGCCCATTACACTAAGTCAAACAGAAAAACAGTAGGCCTATATTTATAGACCCGGTGCAATCTAAATAGCTATATTACAAATGAATTAATGAAAACAAACACTCATCTAAAACCTAATCTATTCACTTGATATTCTCCTGTTCTTATTATCCTGTAAGAGAGAATGAAATGAAGGTCAAGATTCTCGCAAAAGTGACATGTATTTAATGCTGAAGTATAAACAATCTAAAATTGCACCCACTGAGATCGATGGCACCGATTTTAAATTATACACCATTTGCTCTCTATTTCAAAAGGTGAACACCAAGGTGATGTGGTAAACGTGCGGATGACTTTGGGCTTTAAATCACTTGCAAGGACTGGCAGAATGAGTTCTGAGAGATCAAGCTGAAAGAGGTACAGAACTGTCTGACATTACACACAGTACAAAGCACGTTCAAAGGCTCACACATGTCTTATCCATACATTGGAGGCAAATCGTCAGGGCGATAAGAACACAATGAAGATTACATCTTGCGAGGACAATTTGAAGTCTCTGCCAGAAATCAAAAGTCTCTAAACCCCTGACACATTGCAGAGAGCATTTCACACTCTGCCAAGGGTGAAATCGTTTCAACACATCAAGGAATCTAATTTCTGTTTGCTGTGCGAGAGTTTACAGTCAGAAAATGCATTGGTATTATGGAAAATTCACATTATTCTGTGTCGATACGGAATCTGTACCAGGGAAATGTGCAAAATTGTGTGAATCGGTTATCCTTTAACAGTACTGAATGACAGTCTTGCATTCAGTGGAAATTTGTGATGAAACTATTGAATGTGTTTGCTCCACTGAGACAGACTTTCAGTACAATAATTGATTTTTCAGCAAATCTCAAAGAATACAGCAAGCTGTTCACTTCACTGAAAAGTATTAATTCCAGAACCACATGCAGTTACTGCATGGCCTTAATTTCAATCCTATCCTATCAGGTTTTATGTCTTATAGTTTTCAAGTGTAAGCAATTACGAAATAAAAGACTTCATGAATTGCCTCAAGACCTCTCATATTATTGCATGCATAATATAACAACAGAGGAAAGGCTATTCCCTGAATCTGCGGCTTAATTAAAAGTTACATTTTAATTTCATTATATTCAATGCATAGTGAAACACAACATTTATTTTTTTAAAGTAAAGAAAAGCAGAGTGTTCGATGTGTACGGGATTCCCTCCTGCTAAATAGTGTCTGGTTTTTTCTTGGGCGTCACTGTGCGTAACAACTGAGTCTTCCTCTATTTTTAAAGCAACAATTATAGAATTTCTGGCAGATGAAAATAGACTTGGTGGAGAAGGGATTATTTTGGCCTCCTCATAACAGACACCGTGCTGTGGGAAGGAACACGCCTGCATGGCATCATGACTGCTGCTATATCGGTGACATGAACTTTGCTGAAGGGAATTCCTTCCTCTCCGTAGCATGTTGTGAGTTTCATGCAGCTAATGAGGCCAGCCAACGAGGCAGCGATTTCATAATAACTGACAAGAAGACACATTCAGCAGAGCTATTCCGCCACTGTATTAATTTGTGTTGCATTCAAACCATACTCATTAAGCTAACTTTTATTGTTGTCCATTAAAAAGATACAGTAGGATTCCCTTTATGGATATGGAAGACAGCTCACCATGAGGACCATACAGTATCTGTTGTGTTTGTAGAGGGTGAGCCATTGTGGTGGAGGAATTGGGTTGCCTGTTTTAAACCATGTCAGGGATTACAGGGGCCAAAGCTAGTCTGCAGTCTCCTTTTTTACAAGCTGGTGTAGCCGTCTCGGTGCCGAGGCCATTCCTGACCTGTGAATGACCCATTTTACGGTCGTTCCCCTGTGGTTGATATCCTTAGTGTCTGTGGTATCTTTATCTGAGGGGGGTTCAAGTGTCAGCAACCCCATGCGATGTGCACCACGGCAGAATGGTTAAGGAACTGGCCTTCTAACATTTTAACCTAAAGGTTGACAGGTACAACACTGCCTTTTTACCCTTGAGCAAGGTATTTAAGCTGCATTGCTTCAGTATTATCCAGCCATATAAATGCACACTACTATATATACAAAAAACGCAAAAACTATTTCACTTTGGATAAGAGTGATAACTACTCACTATGTAATGTTACAAAGTGTCCCTTAGTGTAATTAACTACTAGTAGTCAGATGATTGACAGGTGGTCAGTAGCCAATTGGAGCTAATTTACACTCACTGGTCTAACGAGACTGGTATGTGTTTGCCTACGGTCCTGATGCAAATGGTTATTCTGACGACTGCTCGGTTGCTAACACGTAAATGAAATAACTGTGACCTGGATTCAATCAACATTTGGCCTCAATCAAATTAATCTCAATTAAATGCAAGTGTTAGATTTTTTTCACAAGACAGATTGCCAATCACCAAAATTAACTCACCAAACCATGAAGAAATAGTCCAAAAACACCAGTCAGTTTTTATAAAGAAAAGCCATGGCTATTTTAAGCCTTCCATTTCATCTTTTGGGCTTATTATTGAGCAATGAAATGGGAATCCTATTATTTGAAACACCAACAAAATGAGTCAATGAGCAGCATGGAAGCTTCTTTAGAAACCTTTTGGCGGGATGGTACTTATTTTATTTTTTAAATGATAGCAGGTGTCAGGAGCTGGCTGGTTTCTTATGGATATGAAAGTGAAATAACAGAAGTTAGCGCTTAATGCCGAGAGTTTTTAATTATACATGAAGCACACAGCACAGTCCTGACATCCATACTCCACTCTGTTATCACTGCAGTGTAAAGACGCCTTCCTGCCGAGAGCAGCTGGCACACGGTTTCCACGGCCCGGTTCCATCTTTCCGTTTGCCCTCTCAGTTTCCAGACCCGGGCCATGTCCAATCGGAAAGCGTTTTGCTCTGTTTGGCTGCGGTTTGCATGTTGAATGATATGTTTCCTCCCAACGGTGTGCAACATTTTACAACAGGCTTTGAGGTACGTTTGCTCCCGTTCGGTGGTTGTGTCGGGGGTATAGCCTAAATAAAAAATAACATAGGCCTATGCATATAGAATGGCCTTCTCAGACACCAGCAAACCGCACCTACGTCAGTCAGTCCGCCAACGATTAGCAACAGAATGTTCAAAACGCTACCATTCCAACAGCTTTCACCATGTAATCTTAAGCCTAGCACGTGCCTCTTCACTCTGCAGTTCCAAATATTACTAAATAAGTAAATGTTTGTATGATTTGGAAACATGTTTCAGACGTCATCCAATAGTTATCATTAGTAATTATTTTATTACAACATAAGCTCATGGAGCTCATGGGCCAAATGTCACCTGGTACGCTAATGAAAATTGCGTTTTTGGGCATTGCACATCATCGAACACCACCAATGCACCTGCAGATATTCACCCTGAACTAATCACTCCTTGTAGAATAAATTGAGCCATTTATACAAAATAACTGACATGGAACTGGTATGAAATAGGCTAGAGCCATTACGGATTAAGGCTAAGGGAAGTTGAGCCTAAGTAATTGCTGTTTTTTCCACCAGGCAAAACTGCAGGGACTTTTTATGAAAGGTGAGTAATGCATGAACTGTAAAAGAGCCAGAACTGAAGCATGACAGTATCTGAGTCAAATTTTAAGTAGTTCCAGCCAAAGGGCATTTTCTGCTCTGCAACGGCTAGAAGAGGAACCAGTCAGAGGAATGTTCTCAATACAAACCTCCTCTTACAAATCAACTATGCAAAACCCAGTCGCTCCAGAAAATAAACAATTACTAAGCAACCTGTCTCCATTATAAATGTTTAACCTTTTAAGAATGTGCATTTAAAAGCAACATGATTGCACCCAATTTAATTAAATCTTACAGGTGCACAGATTGATAGCTGAAGAATCAGAATATAATAAACCTAGCCTTAATTCCTTTTTAATATCTAGAAATACTGACATACAGAAATGGGTACATAATCAACATTTCACTGTTCGGATCCATTAAGAATAATCATGATCATAACCAGGACAGTCGAGGAAGCTACACAGTACATTTTCTCAAAATAAATGTCTCCCTATCAACAAATCCAAGTCACTGGGTTTTGTTTCATCACTGCACATTACATTTTAAAGTGTTAAAATCAGATAACTCATCTCAGCAGAAGAAAGACTTATGGGAGGTGATACATTGTTAATGCAGACCTTCTGCGCTTTTTTTAGCTCTCATAAGTCACCGTTATTGAAGCACTGCCCACAGGAAGACAGACAAATCAGTTTCATGAAAACCTAAAATGAGGTTAATATAATTCCAGACAGTAGAACAGAAGTCGCTGTTTTTATGTAACGCAGCAGCGCACCAGGAAAGGGTGCGAAGAACCTCCAGGTTCAAAAAGCCAATGTGTTCACACACCATTCTAGGACATGTCATACACTGTAAAAAGGTAATCAGAGGTTGTCGATGTCTTTTTCCAAGTGTAGTAAAACCGACTTGCAAGGAGCTACAATGGTGTCTGGAAACTAATCCTACAGTGTTACTTCTTTTGATGTATGAGCACACTTATTATTTTGGGCGCTAACTACTACGCATGCAGTATGCAGTGACACATCAACAGGGCTACTGCACTTCCAGCTCCCACTGCCAGCTTCCCCTCAGGTCTATCCCAGGGACAAAACGCCAAAGTCCAGGTGTCTAGACGGTGGAAATCTAGGTTGAGAGACATTGTGACGTAAATGGACTAGGTCAACCCCAATATAGCTCAGGCCTCACCCAGATATAGTCTGGGCTACATGCAAGTTGGCTAGAAAACTTTTACTTGTCAACCAAAATGCAGCCAGATTTTCACTTAAATGCCTACATAGATGGTGAAGCACTGCTTTTTCACCACAAAAATGTTAGCTGGGAATGTGCTCATTTCATTTTATGCAAATGTTTATGTCCTTCCTGTCTTAGATGAAGCAGTGGCTTTCCCTCAAATGCGGTACATGTCAGACTACCTTACACAAAACATCACTTGGGAAATACAATTCAGTGTTCATTGACAGGTCAGGTTCATATGTACATTTGGAGCATTTAGAAGATGCTTTTATTCAAAGTGACACAGCTTGTGTTCTTTTTTTAAATCGAAACCATTTATATATTGTACAGTTGGATATTTACTGAAACAATTTGATTTAAGCGACATCCTCACGGCTACAACAGCAGTACTGGGGAATCAATCCTACATCCCTTAAGATGCAGTACAAGTCAGCTAGCCAATAAGCCAGCACTTAAACTTTTCGTTTTTTTCCACTTTAAATGAGCTGAATCTGACAAGCCTGAACTTGAAAATGTCACCTTCATTATACAGCTAGAGTCAATACACAAACTAGAGTCATATCAGTATACATTTTGTTAGAGGTTGAAAAAAATTAATGTTTTAAAATTATTACTACAGCTTTCTAGCTAACATGGAACTAATGTTCCTACTATTATCTGTAAGGTGTTTATTTATTAAGTGTACAAACACTATGGTAAATAGAGGAGCATTGTGCTCTAAACTTTCTCCAGGTGCTGGGCACAGTTACTGGATCCATGCCCACCCCTTTCCTCATGAGAGACTGCGTAAATGCCAGACTCCATTTCATTCATGGCATTTAATTACACTGGGACTTGGGTCTCGCATGCAGAACAGGGTTACCTGCATAAGGCATGTGCGTTCACTTCCAAAAGGCCACACATGCAGAGTAAAGTTAGGCTTATCACCAGGCAAACAGCTGTACAATTTGCTTTCTTACAATGCGGTGTGGCCCAGGGACTTCAGACTGTCAAGAGGGTAAATAAAAATGCTTTCAAGCATAAAAAGCTAATTACCTGATTGCTTTTTCATTCTCAACCTTGCTGGGTGAGCACACAATGCTTCCATATCTTATATTATGCAAGTTATAATGATTAGCATAATCTCGTGTTCAGGTCTTAGCTTTGTGTCAACAGTGTAATAGCGAAAGGGAATTAGATGTCTTTTGTTGTTGTTTTCCAGAACAGAGTATGCTTTCACTCTATATGTTTGCAGTTTCATTAAAAGTGCCATTGTTTAAATAGTTTTGACAATCATGCCATACTCCTGGAGGCTATCTGCAGTCTAGGTACTCTATAGGAAGGTTTCCAGACCCGGGCCATGTCCAATCGGAAAGTGTTTTGCTCTGTTTGGCTGCGGTTTCCATGTTGAATGATATGTTTCCTCCCAACGGTGTGCAACATTTTACAACAGGCTTTGAGGTACGTTTGCTCCCGTTTGGTAGGTGTGTCGAGGGTACAGCCTGAATAAATAAATATTCTCAACATATTTTATTACTAATAGGATTGATAAACAAATGAAAACAAAAGAGAAAGAAGAAGAAATATTCCAAGCCATTTCAAAACAAGAGTACTCAGGGAACTAACAAGTAGTAAGAAAGGAATACATACAAAAATATACTATCACTGCAGGGCTCTGGAGGACTAAAAACCCAATAACACTTCTTCAACCCACAGCTCAAACTGCAAATTAAAACATTTTTCTCACACAGACTTCACTTCCATTACGGCACCTCACTTTTCCAAGGTGTTATACTCTGCGTTGCACAATCCTGCAACTCTATTGTAGAGTCTAGTGCAATATTAATACTATGTGTGGGAGGAAATTCAGGGTCAACATCCACAAATTCTCATGAGGAAAGTTTCTTTTATCTTTTAGGAACTATTCAGGGGTGTTTTAGCCATTTATCCTTTGCATTATTTTGTTCTGAAAAGCTTCAAATTTCAGAAATCTGTGAAATGGAGGCAACATAAAAACATCAATCATTTTAAAATGCTACAGTACAACATTTTAACTTTCAATGGCCATCCATTTCTTAATTGCTTTCTTAGAACGACAGTATATCCTGCTCTATGATTCATAAAAAATAGTCATTAGATTGCAATGAAGTGGAACAAAACCGTGTCGGTTCATTTGAGGAGAAAGAAAAGAAGTCTTCAAATGCACATTAAAGACTGAGAAATTAGGTGGTGAATGTGAAAGCAGGGTTGATTCACCTTTTAGCTGTTCCTCCATCCTGCTTTCCAAATCTTTCCCTCTCCGTTTAATTAAAACAAACAAGAGAATATTTCTAAACAGACAGCTGCATTCCAATTAATGCTGCGCTGGTATTTACTGTCAGCTGATGTTTTGGGCCTGGAGTCACTGCAGTCACCCAGTGTGAATACTAATTAGGCCAGGAAAAACATCCTTTCGGCGAAATTGGCCTCTGCGAGAAGACTCTTAATATATCCTACGCGACACACCTCGGTTTACTGCACACTCTGCAGCCGAATGCCAGCCGGTGAAAACAAGTTAAACAGATCTACATCCAGCACCACCATCCCCAGAATGACCCAGTAGATTTCATTGTACAACAAAATAAATTGAAAGCGATGTTCTCCTGTAGTGTGCCTGCAGAGTGACCACGGGGACAGTAGAAGAAGAGGTCTGATCACATTTGTGACTGATGTTCTCCGTGATAGTTCCATCATCGGATGAACAATGGGCAGAAATCAATCTGAAAGCCCATTTCATCTCCTGTTATGGAATTGTCATTCCAAGATGAGCTTTCTGAAGGAAAACAACAACAACAACAAATAAAATATATAAAACAAAGAACATATTGTAATATTGACAGTGAAAGCTTTGTTTCTCTATGAAAAAGAGCAAAGAAAGAAAAATACAACATTTATCATATAGCGGGACACTAAATATGAAAACCTTCCCTTTATTATACAGCTAGTAAGACAGGCTTTCCAGTATTGTACCAAACTGCAGCACACTTCTCTGCCACAGTATGTCAGAATTATAATAAACACATATTAACACAACTAAAGCCTCAGAAATGGGTAGTGTTGAGTGTGTGCTACATAGCCTGCTGCAAATGGCAGCTAACTACCACATCAAGAATGTTCACAAATCCACTAAGAAATCGGCACCTGTCAGATTTATGTTACTGCCTGTTGTTCAAGTGATCATATTTAAAATTTTACCCTGTAAAATTACGGGTACATGAAGTGTCAGCACCAACACCCCACTACTGTGCTTTGTTTGCTAGAATATAATCCTGAAGAAACTTGTAGCCAACCTGGCAAACTACTGGCAGTAGAATGGTATGGTGTCTTTCTCAGAAGAAGCAAATACCCCTCACCACTTGCAAATGTTTGCCATTACCAGTGAACTACGTCACATGACCACAGATACCCAATCACATCTATTTTGAGTATTTTTCTGATGCATATCCAGCGAAGCCTGCTCATGAATCTTATTAATAATGAAAGCAGTGGTGGCTCATTCAGTTAAGCTATTGTTCCGGCGTGTGGTTGGGCCCCACATTGTGGTATTGAATCTGGAATCTGGACTGAGCCAGTAGCCCCACAGGATGATGCATAACTGGCTATAGCATCAGCGGGAGAGATTCAGCCAGCAGGGATGGCAGCCTCATGCCATGCATCAGCGCCCACCCTTCCACTGGCTGCCCAGGGTTTGCTTAGCTAAAGCTGCACTTGAAGCCTGTTCCTCCTACTCATGTCTGTGTGAGCCAGGCTTGACTTCACCCATTTCAGAAGAGCTGGGACTTGTCTACACACTGTCCAAGACTTTTAGTAGGAATTGCAGCAATGAGCCAAGCTTGTCAACTACCACCGGATATTCCAAACTGGGACAAATCGGGCAGAAAGCAATAAAATAAAATAATGAAAGTATTAAACACAGAGAATACCGGCACAATTATGGTTGGGATATGCTCATTTAATTAATTCCTCGGTTTAAAAAGGATATGTAAAGAAGGCAATTTAGCATCTGTAAATCATTATTCATGCTCCAAAGGACATCAGTGTGTCCAGCCATCAAATTTAGTGTTATTGTTCATTTACTTAAGTGCTCTTTTGAGTGTTAAATTGACATACAGGACAGTCAGACAGTTTTCAGCCCGTCTGCCCATGCATACTAAATTCCTCAGAAACACTTTTTTGCCAAAAATGTAAGCGTTCACCCCCTCATTTGAGCCCTTTCTGAAGTACAAGTACAAGTACTTCTTCCAAAGGAAGCTTTTAAATATCCACGGGAGGTCAACAGCATCCTTCTAATGACCGGGTTCAATCCGTTCATCGGACCGTCTGCCAAAGAAGACACTCAGAACCTGGACGCCGCGCGCCGCGCACATTCTGTACTGTACCTTGCTAGTGAAATTCATTTCAATAGATAGCGTAACTGCATTATCCTCGTCTGGAAGCCCCCGCAATCTAATATGTCCTGGTAATCACATCCCATGTGCGGCCGGGCATCTGCTGCCTCGGTACGGCAGCAGCCATTTCACCCTGAAGGGCATCTCCGCAGACACCCTCCCACAGAGGGGAAGAGCGCCGCTAACGGCTCCCGAGGTGACATCACGGAGAGGGCCACATGGCCAGCCAGAAGCAGGCCCAACGAGCCGCACCAGGATTCGCACGCCGAGGTCTGGGTTCAATCACCATTTATCAGCAACCGGGACTCACAGATAACTGCTAGTGTTCTGTTTCCCCCCCCTCTACTGTACATACAGTCACTGAGTTAATATCATCATCCATGAACTCACCAAACTACATTTGGGAAGTAGGGAGTAGCCCCTTAAATCTAATTGTGAGTCAAAGTTCTTGACAAATGGTGAATAAATCCTGGCCTATGTCTGTTACTGATCAAAATGATATCTTAAATGATAATACTTTTACTTACATTTGCCTCATTTGGGATGGGAGCCTGCAACGTTCTGGTGCAGTCGCATGTGTAATTATCTCATCGCTTCTGGCAAAAATACCTTTCCCTCTTGTTACGTAAGTAAGCTCCTTTTTGTACGTCAAATCAGTTTAATCAGTGGAAAAGGGCCGAATATAAAAGTTTAAGAGGATTAATAATTTAATAATTTAAAATGCTGAAATTGGGGCTTCTCTATGAGTACTTTACTTACATAAACTTTGTTTGTTTTTTGTGCTATTTTTGTGCTGTGCATGGACAAGTGAATCACTTGCAGAGCCAAAGAGGGCACATATTTCAATACAATTTACTCTGGGAAAAAAACTGAAAGCTAGACAGAACCAATTAAATACCATTACCAAATTATACAGGCTGGCATTTTGGCCCTGAAACCAATTCAAGATTAACTGAGGAACAAGCAAGTTTAAAACTTTAAAACATTTTTTTTTGCTACATCAGCTATACTATTTTCTGAAAATGAATGAAAGTTCTTGCCATTTGTTCATTCACAAAATGGGTCAAAGTGGGTTCTTGGCAGCAAAGCACTCTATCTTGGCCGAGAAAGTAGATTGGACAGTCCTCAAGTACATCAAATGACTTTGAAGATGTGGCCACTAATCATGAAACTGCCTTTCTTACATATCCATATCAAAAAGGGCCTCAATAGATAAAAGAAACAGCTGTATAATATTGTTAAAGCTAGATAATTAAAATTATGACATGAGCTTCTTCAAGGAGAGAGGCAAAAACATTTCATTTGTATGTTTTTGCTCAGCCTGAAGTTACTATTAAACAGAAATCTGTAAGTGCCATAAGACTGTCAGATATCATCATTAACTGAGGCCTGATTGGACTATGCCGACTTCTAACAGTGCACCCACCGCACGTGTTAGGACACATCTGTTAATATTTTAAACACTTCACAGTGGCAGTAGGAAACGAAGACAGAGTGTATTCTGGAAAATATTAATGAATTACATCATTAGTGAGCATGACACATTGCTATTACCATCTTGAGCAGGAGCCAGATTGCAGCGCCTGCGTGCCATTTCAGTGACTCATCGCGGCGAGCGGAACCCGCAGGGCATCCGCTTCTGATTGGCCGCGTGGATGTGCAATTACAGCGACCGTATTAAAGAGAAACACGGCTGAAAGAGGGGCTGTGTGCCACTGCTGTTGATTCGTGTGTGTGTGTGTGTGTGTGTGTGTGTGTTTGTGTGTGCATGCATGCGTGTGTGTCAACAAGCACTCGTGCATGGAGGCATGCATAGCAGTAGCGCTAGAGAGACGCTGAATCCCAAGTGACGAAATGCGTGCCAGATGTATGGAAATCCCAGTGACATACGGCGAGACGCCGCTCTGAATGGCTGAACACAGAATGAAGACAAGCGGGGGGACGTAATGAATGGCGCTGTCAGTCTCAGAGCCAGGGGTATACAGCATCATCTGTCTGTGACCCGCGCCCTGCCAGAAAGCCTGCGGTACACAGTAATCAAACATCCAGAGCCCCTCCCAGCATCCGACCGTCTGAAACACACCTTTAAAAAGGGGTATTATAAGATCCTCGATATCATCAGAGAGCTGATTGAACAGATCGAAAAGCCGCAAGCTTAAGTGCTGGATGCCTCCACAGGGTTTGGTACAGAGCAATATGTTCACACTTAAAAGTCAAGACTTATATGGCTACCGTGCAAATCAGATCATCCAAGTGCTATAGATGCAGAAGCCCATCTATAAACCTCTATACGGCTTGTCTTTCAAACTGTGAGGAATGATTGGAACTGGAGGGCTGGTGTTTACAACTGTGTCTGTTATTGATCTCTGCTGGAGCAATAACGTGACGTCGGAAGAGAAAATGCAGTTTAATTTATTCTTTTTTTCTTTTACATCAAGGAGCCATTGCAGGGTTGATCAGAGCGGGTTGCTATCTCTGAGGTAGCCCCACTTGAGACCAGAGAGATGGATGTTCAATGCAAAACAATGGCTGGCTGTCAATCACAAATAACCATGCATAAAGACATCAATTACTGAGACAGCAATCAATGTAACGTGTAATATACAGTAAAATACAGTCATGGATGAAGTACACAAATCCTGTACTTGAGTAAAAGTAGAAATACCCTTGGTAAAAGGTGACTTCAGTAAAAGTACATATTATAACTACTTGCTTTTAAATGTATTCAAAAGTACTGTGGTTTTCAAGTACAGGATATCTGTAATAATAATAATTTCTCATGGTAATGAGATACAGCGGATACTTTTATCCAAAGCGACTTACAGTTGATTAGATTAAACATGGGACAATCCCCTTAACCCGGCCCAATAGCTGTGCGGATTTTATCGTGGCTACACCGGAGTTTGAACTACCAACCTTACAGGTCCCAGTCATGTACCATAGCCATTAGGCTACTGGCCGTACTTCATCCACCACTGCCAAAATAATAAGGGTTTACCCATTCCAAAACTCTCTAAATGAGATTTGGACTTCTCTGCAGAGGAATTATCGACACGGAAATGAGTTGATTCTGAAAGCATCATTCCAAGCCAAAGGCAACACAGCCCATAAAATCCAGTCAAGTAGAATCTGTCATTGAGAAGAATCCAGAAAGGATTCTACTAGACCAGACAGGCCAAATTAATGACATGTACTGGAATTAAATGCGTATCTCTTATTACTTCGCTAACATCTGCCAGGTTTAATATTACATTAGGCACCCAGCTAAACAAAACTGACGCAGAGACAAACATGGCACATATAAAGATTAGTCTTTTGTTTACTTCATTCCTGTTTCTGCATTTTTGGAGATAATGCCCTGAGTCCCAGAAGTCATTCCCATCACACATCTTTCCAAACCAAACACAATTTCCAAGATAGAGCGCACGCAGCCATTCAGAAAATGCTGTCCCATCCATAAATTAAGGAATAATTGAAGGAATGACTCAACTCCAGTTTTTGATGCCGTTCATTTCCTGTCTGAAACGATATCATTATTCCATATGATGCGTTTTAAAGGACGCCTCCAACAGAAGAAGGCACGTTATTCAAATTCCCCGCACACATCTTATTGGAGAAACGTGTTGTTCGCCAATACATTATCTTTCTTAATGCTGTGCATTCCGCTTAATGAGAAAACTGTCAGTTTGATACATGCTATCTACATTTCTCATTTATCTTCCGCACAGGGGTGGAAGAAGGTTTTAAAACGATGACAGAGTAGCCGGCACGCCGCAGGTTTTAAAGCAGCAAGCACGAGTTACATTGATAACCTATTTATAAACACAGAGAAAATACCACCGTTAGGCTCTGGAAAAATAGGCGATGGGCTTCAAACACCATGTATCTGATATAATATGAACCATGCGACTTCTTGGGGATTTGATTAAAAGGAATGCCAGTGAGCTTTGAGGGAAACCGTCGTAATCACATAGTGGAGCGGAAGAGAGCCATCACAGCTGCCAAGCTCGGCCTTTTGTACAGGAAAGCGGTGTTTTTCTGTCTGGCACCCTTCAAAAAGATGTCGTGCAAACTGCAGATTTCTCACTCCCTGGGTACAGAGCGGAGTGGGGTTTCTGTGACTCTATCAGTCTGCTGTCTGGAGATCTGCCAAAAACAGGTAACAGGTAAGAGATTTGACATCCACACTAATAAGCCGCAAACCAACAAACCAGTAAAAGAGTGAAGCACTCTCATATGAAGCAGCGCTGTAATTACGGGAGCAAAATCCCGTCACACAGGACTGTTTGAGAGAAATATGGCCCGAACCAGCCCAATTTTAAACCGTGGGCTAATTAAAATCCATTTGTCATTCAAATGAGCCACTGAAACTTCACAGTGTCGTTAGCGCCTTATAAATAAAACATTTGACGCCACATTTCATTATCTGGTACATCACGTTTTATATGTGGGTAGAAATGGCTATCCTTTCAGTTGTCAGGAGCAGAGGGGACATAATGAATTGCTGTTCCTGGGGAAGGCTTGCTCATGAATCCTTTCTGCATGGAGGGTTTGGCTTACTTAGTGGCCGAGCCTCAAGGGGTGTCAATTTTGGGCCGTTAGCCTGGGCACCTGAACGATACCAGTAGCAGTGGCTACTGAGACCGCCAGTAACGTAACAACCTCTGGCTACTAGACCTGTCACCATTTGTACTGGACACTGACGACAACCTCAGGTGGGACACAAAGCACTTTTAAAATAACAAAGTAGGGTAGATTCTCGCCTGGTTACTCCAAAGCTGGTTGGCAACCAGGGAGCTGGGCTTCAAAGTTTTCAGTACTAACTCAACTCTAATAGAGTTTATATTAGTCCAACAGGGAGCACATGCACTTTAATGGATCTAAATGCACTCCATTTTACAGTAAACATTTTGCTGCAGGGTGTTGTAATCTGGGGTCTGCTGGGTACTGTTGCTGAATGCTGAGCTCGGTCAGCCTGAACCACTTCAGTAAATGTTCAGCCACATAAATAGATGTGATAAAAACTGTATAGTTTATTCAATTTACCACATACAAAAGCAACCACTGAGCAAATGAATCAGTAAAGACCTGTAACTGATCATAAAACATGATTTTTATATAAAGAATAAAACTGGGTTTTATTACTTTTTTGTCAATGCACAGCAGTAATCACATACCAATATGACTTGTCACATCCTTGCATCTGTCCGCTTCATGCGATTTATGTTTGCTCACGCGCCTGCAAATTTCTGAACCAACAGCACATAAGTCTTGACTTTTAAAGCCTGCTGTCAACAGTTTTATGGCATCACATGAGAAATGGCAAAAAGAGCAAGGTCACTGTGCAGCCTTTTCACTTTGTACATGCAGGGCCTGTCCAGCAGCCCTGGTGCATGATGGGAGATTCTGATGTGCCTTGATGCACTTCACAACGAAAAGAATACAACCCATACATCACATCACGTCTTTGTGATAACACTCCAGCTTTCCCCCCTCAATTCTTCAAAAGCTGCCTCAGATACATCAATAACAGCAGAGCACCGCATTTGTCAAGACATATTTTCTTCTAATCACGGTCCACAAACAATGTCATAAGCTTGGAGGACAACAGATGGTGGAACAACACCACCGCTCTGCTAGTCAATCTAAATTCTTTTTTTTACTAATTAAGCTAACAAAGCGTGTAAGGGGCCAGTGATTTATGCTACACTCTCTTGTTCCAAACATGTATTGAATTACACATCACATGACGGCATGTGAAATGAAATTGCACAGCACCGTGCTGGTATGTGCAAAGGCAACAGCGACAAGACACGAGAGGGCTCTTCGATCCTTTTGCTTTTCAATTTGTCTTCTACATTTGGAAACTGAATTGAGCAATGCGTTCATTACCCACATAGGCTACAACATTGTCAATCAAGTCGGCCATCATCAAATTCCCAATACAAGGAGAGAAAAAAAGAAAGAACCCTTCCATGAATGCATTACTAGAAATTGCAGACAAACTGAAAATTGCATTGGTACTGAATATCTTTCCCCGAGACTTAGCACACGGGCTACACACAGGCATTCCCATAGTGAGAAAAGCAGCTCTTTGGTGCAATATGTGAGGCCTTTCAGCGAAGATCCCAACGGTCCCCTCCACAGACATAGCCGCGATCTCACTCCAGCTCAGCGAGCGCTAAATTCCCATCGCACACACACAGACAGGTGTTGCCTGGCGAATGCATCATTTATGCAAGCGCAATCAATTATTTACAGCGAGCCCACTCCGGTTATGAGCAGCCCCGTCTGCAGGCCATCGATATTCGCCACGCGCCCGGGCCCCGCGTCCAAAGGAAGTGACACGGGGCACCTGGCGCTCCGCGGAGGCGCGAGGGGGGCCGTTTAGTGGGCGTGTGCGGCGGGTCACGTGCCGGTGCGCGGCCGCGTCGGAGGAGGAGAGAGCGGCCGGGACGATTCCCCGTTCCCCTGGCGGATTTGAGCTAACAGGCGCCAGTGACAGGCTGGGCGGTGGGCCAGAAGAGATACGCGGCGGAGGGCGCGGCCACGTCGGCCCGCTAGGTTAACTCACAAAGCCCCTCCGCCCGTGGGGGCCGGGCCCGGGAGAATGAGTCTGACTGTCAGCGCCAGTCACCGTCAGGATGGCGTACAGGGGTAGGCTGTGATACAGAGACTGCAAGCCATGCCCTGCTTCAGTCAGAGGGCTTTCCCCAGTTTCCTCATCTAGTCTACTGTAGTCAACATGTGACACGTCACGGTACGTCACTACACAACAAAGGCTTGCAAGGCAGATAGTCACATCCAACCGAACCCACAATGCAATGCTCTTCAAGCCACAAAACTCGCGGCCGAAGGAGAACGACACGCCTTCTTCAAGCCGTCTCGTCTCATGCCCGTTGCAGTGATTCCGAGGCGCCCAAGGTGCTTGTTGTGCGGCGATCTACTAACCCTGCCAAGTCCCTCCCTCTGGAGCAGCGAGCCAATTATTGCTGCCCCATGTGACCTGGCCAAACTTGGCTTTTGGCAGGACCGAGAATCAAACCCCAGTCCCCGGTGTGCAACCGCAGCAAACTGCAACTGCGAGTCCACTGCGTCTTAGCCTGTTGCGCCACCACAGCTCTCACAAAACACATTTACTAAAATTCATGTGGTGCCCCTGTGAACATGTAAAAACAAACATGCCTGCACATACAGTGAAGAGGAACAGCAAATGAACTGGTACAGTAAACTGGTACAGATTCACCACTGACACGGTACGACATGGGACAGGCTCCATGCAGCAGTCTCTACATGTCAAACAACATGGTGCTTCGGGTTAGTTGCCAGTTTGATTATCCTTTGTACATTGTTCAATTTGGCCCTTAGTGTTAGAAAGCATATGTAATTTCTTGTTGACTTCACTGGTCTCAGGCGAAAGACTGCCCAACTCCCTGGGGCGGTCAGGAAGTCATTTTGTCAAGTCAAATAAAAATGGAATTGGCAGTGCAGTTCCAACAGCGAACTGAAGACAAGGATTACAAAACAAATGCCAATTTTTCCAGTTTACCAGGTGGACACTTATTCAGACACAAGTGGAGCTTTTTGGATGCTAAATGTATTCTCTGTGAAAAAAATGAATATGTAACAGACATTCATGATGTACCCACACACTCTGTAAAGAGTGCAATGAATTTAGCTTTAGCTTTCATGATAGACAATTTAATCATTTAATTTTTGCGATATTTTCACAACACAAGTGATGATTAACAAGCATACTCTAGCCACACATTCCTGTATGTTGTACCTTATAAACTGTATGGTTTACAAAACAGGGCAGAAATATGAAATAATTGTAATTGCAAAATTATAAGTTTGGTGTTTCTTCGTCTGGGCATTTTGGCCAGATATTTGTTTTCCTTGTTTTGCCCCCATGCCATGTGTACACATACAGTACTTGTGAAAATGCTGAATGAAAAGGATTTTTGCCAATGAAGGAGGATTATTTTTGGCTGTTCTACCTCCTTCCCCTGGTTTAGCAGTGGGGCCTATATAAGGTACAATGCTATATTAAAGCGCAGTTGGTCTGTAATAAAATTCTCTGTGTTGACAGTTTTAAAATTTATGGAACTAAGGTCACTTCACGAACAAAATCTCATTACAATAAAGAATGCCATAACTCAGTATCATGTGTGCATTGGAAAAAATATAGATTATGTAGTGGTATTCAGATGACGCTATAAGCCTTATAGTTATGCGATGAACGTGATATGATGACATGGTTTTCACAAAATATGCTGCTCCCACTGCACCGGGCAGCTGGGCATCAGTCATGGTCTTCAGAGCTGTTGCTACCCCCTGCTAGTTAGCCTGTTTGACAAGTTTATAATCAGGAAACCTTCTGTTGAAAATCTGATTTATGTACAGTAATTGCAGATTAATGCCTACCAAATATGATTTGTGCCTCTGGAATCTGTATGATTTATCCAAACAGTTAAAACGCGAGACTCTGTATCTTCCACATGTCACATTTACTGTATGTGTAGTTCACTTAACAGTGAGATATTGTGCATTTTCCACAACAGCGGGATCCGTAATTGACTTAAACAGGCATGCTGCATGTTGTCAAACAACACCTTTCATTTTCAGCATGGAGAGGAATGTACAGTACACGCATGCGACTGGGAATTATTTACACAGCATTTAATTACACAGTCCAACCTTAGCAACCTTAGCAATTAATCACAACTGTAGAAAATGTAATCAAATTAAAATAAAAACAGTAGCAAATGAGCCTTTTCAGAAAGAACTGTTCTCGCAGCAGAATTGAACTGGTTTTTCAGCAGCCTGACAGTCACATCCTACTGCAGTTAGTATTGGATGTTGTGGTTATATGAGAACGATGAACAGAACAATGCTAATATACCGGGGGTGCACCCACAGAGACCAGCAGTACAGGGCTGAACAGAGAACTGGGAACAGTCACTGAGGTTTTCACGCTCACATATTTGATCGTGATCGATCGTTTAACAAGTCAAGTGCCATTTCAGCAGTTTCTTCTCCTAAATATCAAGCTGAATTAATATCATTTGAAGAACCATGGAACATTGTAGGGGGAAGAACAATGAAAAAACAACTTGCAGACATCCAAAGGCCAAGCCCAGGTCAAAATTTCGGTCAGGCTGATCATGTTACCCTCTTCATTAAACCCAACCGACAACTGCAGTTCTGCAGATAGTCTATCTCTTACAGAGAAATAACGGATTGTGAAATTCCATAGGGACCAAATCTGTTAAAGGGACATGTTTATAACCCGTCAATACTAATTATTTCCATTGAGTCCCTGATTTAGTACATCATGACTCTTAATCCAAAAGCAAGCATTCTTGGTTAAACTAAAAAAAACATACTGGTTGAAATGAAGTATACAGTATTCTCAATGGACAAAACAGTATTGCATACTAGATATTTTTAGCTGAGGTCACACACACACACAGTACTGTATAGTGGGCAATTTACTAGATTACAAATCAATAATATTGCAATTTTGAGACCACCAACAGCGGATGCCCACTTTTAGAGAATGGTAGTGAGTGATGCAGAATGGTAGAGCAAAGTGTATTGAGCTGTGCTTAAGGGAACATCAGTTATATGATCAGTTCTTCCCCCCGACCCAAATGACTGTTGGTTTCTTAAAGCCTCTGGTTTGTCTGCCTGGTAGAGAAGAGGAGCGTATGGCTGTCATAGAGGGGATGGTTAAAAGATGAGTCATTTATTAAGAAAATACCACAAACTGGCAGAAAGCTACCCAAGGGTCAGTGCTGCAGTTGGGCCCTTAAAGCGTTTCTGTCCAGCCCTTCACTAGTCCAGAACATGTTCTTTTTTACCAGGTTTGAAAATGCACATGCATTTAAAACTCCTGAGAAAAGAAATAAGAAGTTTAGAAACTGTCTCCACAGTTGTAGAGCTTTTGTTCTACTGTGTTCTGTTTAACATTGTGCAATGTTCTCTACCTAATATGAGTCCATTCCATAAATGCTGCCTGCTGGCATTTTAGAGGCTATATTGTACACTGAAAACATTGGTACTGAGCACAGATATAATGAATTTGGAAAAAAAAAAGTATGTTTGCACTATCCAAGCTATTCAGGACATCTAAGCTGGCCATTTTGCTTACAGTCTACACTGAGAACTCCCAACACTGTATCAACCTGCATCTGTGTCAATGCACCACTACTGTATATAGATTTTGCCAGCGATGGGATCCTCATTTATATTGACTACAGAACACCTGGACATAAAGGATAACACACATAACCGTGGCTTTTATAGACAGATATTTGAATTGGTTTCACATCATTTCCTCCTTATTGTGCTATACAAGGACCATGCATTTGCATACTAGAATGAATGTTCGATTTCTTCACCACTCTGTTCTTTGACTAAATTAAATTAAACTAAATTTCCCTCTGAAACAATAAATAAATAAATAATAAATACATAATAAAAACAAATGTTCCCTCCCTCCCTCTCTCTCTCTCTCTCTCTCTCTCTCTCTCTCTCTCTCTCTCTCTCAAAAACAAGAGATTTACAAAGATTTCTGGGTGCATAGCATTTCCCCTGTGTTCATCTGAACCATGGCTGGCAATGCAAAGCAGAGGTACAATAAACACTGCCAGAAAACTCAGTGGAACAAAGTTTCCCTCTTGTGCTCACATAAAGAGACTTCAGTCCACCAGAACGCAGTCCCGTCAGGGGCATCTGTAGAACAGAGGACGGTCACGTGTAGCAGGGGTCACGTGACTACCGTTGATGATGGACAGACTCCATGTTTGTGTCGGGCGGAGGATCACTGCTAGAGCTCTTCCATGTCTCCCAGCCTACAGCACCCTGCCTGATGTCACAGTCTTCACCCCTCACCCCATAGTCACAATGTATCGCCTGTGCCACCAGAAACAAAACATCAAAATGTCCTCTGTGAGGATTACGGAAAGCACAGTCAGTCCCCACCATTACAATGGCTGCAAATTCAATTCCCCCCATTAAGCTTTTCTGAGGATTAACAATCAGGCACTGTGGTGATGCCCATCCACTTGAGCTGTTTTTAGCCACAGCTAAAGAGCAGTGGTTTGCAGAACACATCGCCAGCACACAGGAGAGGGCAAAGATGCTTTGCATCACAATGAGCATAATTTCAACGAGAAAACAAAAAAAACATTTTGAAAGATTTTTTTGCATAAATCAACTCACCATTACTTCATGCGTCTATGTAATATCACTAACCGGCAAAGCAGGATTAGATTTCCATTTATTTTATTAACTCCCATAATTTGCTTAGAGGTCAATCCATGTAGAAACCAAACACTGGGAGAAATCCAATCTGACGTCAGGTTATCTTTCACCCGTAATACTTACTGAAGAAGCTCAGAGTCTGATATTTCACCCGGCTGTTGAACTTAGGTGTAAATGTCATGTCAAACATTGTTTGTTTGCATCAACAGTCCAGACCTCATGCCAAAAACAAGTCGATTTCCAGAACAGCTGGAAAAAGCACAGTGTACCTATGGTATATTACTGCATTGTGGATTTAGTAACACTCAGAGGCTTAATGAGTCAAAGGGATTTTGAATGGGTTGGGAAGACCAAAGACTGGGGATGAGTGCCTGGAGCACCTTGCATGGGTTGGGAATCTCCAAACAATAAAATGTGCTAAATCAACTCTATGGTGCCACTCTTATTGGACTCATATGTACCCTGTTAGGGTTGGGTTGGACATTTTACTGTGTAAGAGTGGATATGGGTGCCTTACAATATGTACCGCTTAGTATAAACAGTAAAATGTTCAGTGCTAAATCAACTCTTTACAGAGTACATACTGTATAGTCGTACTCCGGTCTCTATCGGTCTGATACTCTGCTCGGGTTGAGTTTTACATTTTACCATGTAAAAGAGCAGCTTGGAAAGTCCTAAAAGTGGAGATGGGTGCCTGGTGTACCTCACATCTTAAGGTCATTTGAAGACTCACATGACCCCAGTTGAGCAGTTGAGCTGGGTAATATTCCTCATATTAAGCATAACTCCACACTTTGAACTAACTGATCAGGCAGCATGTCACCTTAAACTCCTCCTCCCTTTCAGCCCATAAGTTCCTAGGATGCCTGTGGATTTCATCAGCATTTTTTTCTAAGTTATTCTTATAGTGCTATACGTCTGTATGGATTCATAATTGGCGTTTTGTGAGTGCAATGCACAATATGTTCTCACACTGAGTGTGTTGATTGCACAGTGTCAAAGTTCTTCGTTTATTTGCATCATCGCTGTTTTCCCACAGTTCAGGCAGTATAAACCCTGTATAAATAAAGGTTAATAATAAATAATATGTGTGCTGAATGTACTTTGTGTTTGTAAAGGAACGGCAAACGGGAAGGGAAGTGGAATTCCCCGCTGTTAGTGTCAGTTAGTGTCAGTCAGTTGCAGGTCAAAAGGCCTGCAGAACTCTCCAGAACAAAGAGAACACTGAGCACGGTCATCTACTCTACACACTGCATCATGACATCACTGTCGGATATGAATCAAGGAAAGGCTCCCTCATCCCTTAAACACGACTACCAACAAATATATATTCTCCTCTTTACTCCCTTCCTCTGCATGCAAAAGTGAAATCATTTTGTCTGTCATAGTTGTCTACTTGATAGTCTAGTCCTTGTGTAAAATTGTCTGCTTGTATATTTGTTTACTTACCTTATTGAAAAAAACGTACCGTATTACTGTACTGTGTTACTGTACTGTGTGTTTGTCTGTCTACTGTATCTGTCGATTATTATTGTTTTTTTAGAAAATGTATCAGTATTTTGCTCTTTGTTTAAAAATGAATAAAGAAATCTCTACTCAAAATGCTAAACATGAATGTCTGTCACATAATATTCCTACTGTGGTTCTGTCTAGTTTACTACAGTACCTATGCTCAGATTTGAAATCTTTTAGAACTCTCAAACCTCACATACTGTATTAGACCCTGTGCTTCTGTAATATTATAGTAATTAAAAAAAAACTTTTATCAAATTCATGGTTCAGCTGAAAAAGTGCTAATTAGGTTTTGTGGATTAAATTCCAGCAATTAAATACTAGATTGAGGAAACTGAAAGTAAGATATGAACAAATATCCCAGGGAAGCAGTTTTTAAATCTGAACTGGTGAGATCAAACGCAGCTAAGTAGTTGTGATTTGTGAAAGGTCACCGCAATTAGCAGCATGAAAACCTGTGTTCAGTGTACACTGAGATGTGAAAAGGTAAAATATAATGGGCTGTTGGTATACCGTCCAGCCAGCGGTGTTCCCATTGCCATAGCATCCACGTGAAGTACGCTGAAGCATACCTGAAGTATACCATTATATACTAAAAAAATTTACACCAATTATACCCAGTATTTTTCCACCTCATGTGCTTCCCCTCGATTTGGAATTGAATCATGGGCCCATATTTATAACGCGTCTGTGTTGAGTTAGGATTGGCTTGTTCTTTCAGTGTGTAATGAATGAGGTCAGGAAACAGACAGGGGAAGCCTGGTCCTAATTCAGTAGTCCAGATCTGAGACTCTTTATGACTGCAGCCCCTGACCATGCCAGCTTGAGGGGAAAGGGGTAATCGACCATGGTGTCACCAGGGAGAGAGGGTTTCAGTCAGCAGGTTACTCACTGGAAAAGATGGACTCCTCTGGTCAATAAAGTACCTGCTATGTGTCTGCAGTGGCTGTGTAGTCTTTGAGTGTACTGACTGTATAGGTCTTTCTAAGAGCTGAATCAGCAATGTTTCAACAGCATTAATCACCACATTGCACCGGTCTGTTGACTATTTTTCTGATCTTTTGCTCTCTCACCAAAAAACAAAGCCAAAATTGCCGATAGGGAATCAATAACAAATTAAACAAATGACAAGGAATTAAATTCAACCAATCGAGTGAAATGCAGCTCTATGTCGACTAAGTAGCCCAACAGAATCCCTCTGAGCTCCATCCACATATCTGTTCATTAAGTCTGAGTCCAAATGCCTTCACATGAGTCACCATCCAGGAGAAAAGCAGGACACATCCAGGCATTAAGGGACACCTTTTAACAAATACAGTCTATGTAATGTTATAGTCTATGTAGTCTAAGATTAACCTGATGCCATTGTGAGTTTTTATGTTTTTGCAGTATGGCCTACACGTGTATGTATACATTTTCCATCTACAACAGCTATATTTTAACCTAATAGATGGTACAGATGGCCCATGGTACAGAGAACCCCTAAAATAAGGTGTTACAGTTTAAATATAGTACTACGAGGTTGATAGAATGCGCTGGAGTGAGTTTAAATATAGTACTACAGTACAACGTTGGTGCATTGAGGTGCATTGAGGAAAGACATTTGGTTAGCTGACTGTCTTTAATGCCATTGAGTACTACGTTTCCTGTCCTTAACCATTACATTACATTACATTAATGGCATTTGGCAGACGCTCTTATCCAGAGTGATGTAGAGTTGATAAGACTAAGCAGGAGACAATCCCCCCCTGGAGCAATGCAGGCTTAAGGGCCTTGCTGAAGAGCTGTGTGGATCTTATTGTGGCTACACCAGGGCTGTACCTGTACAGGCCGTAGTGCACCCCACATTCTGACATGCATCTGCTCGTTAAATAATGTTAGATGCTATTCTATCAACCTATCTGAACACTGCAGTTAAGACTACCACGCCTTGGTGGAAGGTGATTGCTTTGATTCCCGATCAGAAAACTGCATAGCACATTTATCTTCTTCTTTCAAATTCCAATCCTCATTCAATAGCACAATCTCAGCCAGCTATACAATTATTAACATACTGATCCAAGGGTTTTCTCAGCACAGTGATGGCAAATTTCGTATTGTTCTAGTTGAAAATGTATTATGCTCATGAAATGTATTATGTAAGAACATTATATCTATCACAGACAGTATGTACTCTGCATTAATTTCATTCTGCCTGGTAACTAAAGAGCTGTAAGCCAAGGCGCCTATTCCATTACAACATAAAAGATAATGTTGAGAAACATATCCTAGGTCCCAGAATCACATTAAATGTAGAATTATTTTAAATAATTATGTAGAAGCTGTAGCTAGTCAGAATTATCCACCCAGCAGAATGATGTTGAGATTTGACATAAAAGCTTTGATAACATTTTATTTGAAGGCTCCTGCATAACTATAGGAGCTATATAACTCATTCATAAGCACTACATAGTACATTCATAAGCACTACATAAGCATTTATAAGTACTTATGTCAATAACTGCAAATAGGCATATGGTGTGATATGTAAACACTGATGCAGCAAGTGACATTAACAAGTGAACTGACAGGAGATCCTGATGTTTGTTATTGACATAAGTGCTGATGAATGCTTATGTAGTGCTTATGAGTGTGCTGGGCAATTTTGTCTCCGCCCAGCTGAGAAACAGGTGCCCAAGGTCGAAGTCGTGACACAAACAGGATGTGAGACAGCAAAGGAGCAAGGAGAGATGCTAAGGCATTCATTGCAAAACAAAAATCTCAAATCCCCCAAATTCCACGATTGCCAAGACGAGACTTAATGCAACTCTGGAAGCCTTCCAGGTACTCCAGCAGAGTGGGGCGAAGCATTAAAACAGTTTAGGAAGCATCAAGGAAAACACAGCATCTGGCATCAGTTCATTCGTTTTTTTCTTTTTTCCCCTTTCTTTGAAACATTTGATGCTTTGTTTAACAATTCTGTTTGTGCAGCTTGACAATTTTTAAGCAAAGTGGAAACATTTTAGAACGTTGAACGCTTTTTTTTTCTTTTTCACAAAAGTCCCCAATTACAGAAACTAGGACATTCCATTTCAAACTAAGCTTTATGTTCTTTTTATTCTTAATGTGAGCACAAGTGTTATTTGAATAATGAGGGTAATGTTGGGAACAGGTATGGTAGCACTTTGTGGCCTTTAAAATGGAAGGAAGATGACTGTTTGCTGGTTCACAGGAACATCAGAAAAGCACACCTGGCCCCCGGCTGCAATGCTTCTTGCACAGTGGCACTTCACAAATATATTAATAGATACCTACTAATAACTTTTAACAAATGTACTTTTTAATTGAGAGAGGGGCTATGGTTGTCTGAGCTGATAGTGTATCATCTGTTTACGTTGGAATTAAACTTCCTTTAGCTGATGCTTACATACAGTGAGACAGAACATACAGTACAGTATGTTCACTTTGTAATACGCAGCAGGATATTCTCAATTCATAAAGCAATTCAGACGACACCCTCCTCATGGGTACGCTGACAGTACCCGCCTGGGAATCAAACCTACATCCACTCAGTTAGAAGCCCAGTTCCCTGGCCATGATGCTACATCGCTGCCCTAAATACATTCTAGGTTTTTAACTGACACAGTTTACAATTTTTCTGACACTTTAAAGTCTCTCTGGCTGACAATTCAGAGAAGTGCCTTGCCCATGGGTATAACAGCTGCGCCTTACCTAGCTGTGCTTTACCTAGGAATCCCACACACAAAGTTATAACAGCAAACCATTCGCTACTCATTGCGCTGTACTACAATACTGTTACTGTTGACATGTATGGACAGTCCATTCTGAGTGACAGTCACATCTGCCATATATCAACAGTAACTTAGCTTCACCCAGTATTTATTGTATGTAAGTTATAGTGACCTGGCAAGTAATACTGCTACTTCTACTGTAATGCACAAATCCATGATGAAAAACTGATATAATGCCGGTACCCACTTTCAAAATGTAAATGATTATAAGCACTGTTTCATTGCACACATAGAGGTAATGTTCTAAAAGGAACATGCAACATTAAGTTATATAGTCCCATGACTGAGGATCTGAGCTGATTTAATGAAATACAAGAATAGAAAAGGCCATAGGCTCTGGTTAGTATCAGTATTAGTATCTCACGGTTATACAGTATAAAACACATGCACGGTAAATGGAAATATTTCCAGTGTGTTTACCATTAATTTGCTTCCATATGTAATAATGAGGAACATGAGAAAACGCAACATATAATCCATCATACAGTGCGTACGGAAGGCCTAAAAATACAGTATGTGTCCCTCAGTATTGATGACAGTACAGAAATATATTGCTGAATTATGTATTATACGTGTCTCAGACTGGCCACTTTTTGCACATAAGTGTACTGCCATTTTGAATAATTGAAAATGAGGTTATCTATCACTGTAACTGCAGAGGATATACTTTTATGGGTCATAAAAGGACCAGACCCTGTGGAGACAGTTAGACAAATCTGTCACAGGGGCCTCCTAAATGTCGCCCCACCACGTATGCCCATGTCTGTTTTTAACAGAGCTTTTAACAGTAACACTCACAACAAATTAGTAGTTAGACACGCACAACTCTCATTCTGACCCGACAACTCTAACCATGCCCAACCAAAGAGGGAAAGATTTTAAAAGTGCAAAATCTGCCCATGACACAGCTCTTCCCTGGGTTACAGACTGTCCTTGAGTTATAGGAGCACAGAAAAAATGAGCGAGAGGTTTCTGTTGACCTGGTTAATTATACCCTGAGTCACTCAGCAGCCTCTAATGGAGAAGGGTGTGGTGAGAGAAGCCTGCCCAACGCCTCAGCCTGTTCAACCTTTGATGCATTAACACTTTGAAGTTGATATTAATGCAACTTCAGAGCAGCTGAACAAACCGTTGAATTACAGCAAAAAGCAGTTAGGCCCCGGCTCCCTCCATACGACTAATTAACTAACGCACTTTTCATTTTCAAACACATGCACTTTTATGCTGCGTTTCGTCAACTTTAGATGGAGAGAGAAAAACAAGGATGAAAGGATGATGTCACTCAAGTGACCTTCAAATATCAGTTCGATATTTGCCCTGGTGGTCTTAAAACCTCTCCAATGGTACAAACAAACATAACCTTATTGACTTTTCTCTTAACAAACATTACCATTAAATACAGTACATAGAAAACCAACTGTAGATGAGCTACAAAGAGTAGAGGAAGAGGCATAACATTTAATCAATAATAAATAAATCTTTAATTCATTTACATTACATTACATTAATGGCATTTGACAGACGCTCTTATCCAGAGGAACGTACAGTTGATTAGCAGGAGACAATGCAGGGTTAAGGGCCTTGCTGAAGGGGAGTTTAAAGTGACTCAGCTGTTATTGGAAGGCTTCTAAACAGGCATAATATCCTCAACTAAAATTATATTTAAATATAATTGAAATAAAACAGGACTCCAAGTTTGGGTAAGGTAGAACTTCTTAGTCCTCTTGGGGTACCAGACACAGAAGCACAAACAAAACAGAAGTAGGGTAGTACACTAGGATTCTGTCCTCAGTAGCTCTTTACGTGTGAATGGTGAGATTGAGAATCACAAGACGGGTAAAAACAGCGCACAGAGGACTCGAGGAGTAGCACATGGGAAACCTAAGAGTCCTGACACGCTGCCCAGATTCCTGCACATGATAGGCTCTCTCCAGGATTCGCAACCTAACGGCGGACATCGAATACACCTCACTGACCCTTGGATAAATACATGCTGATTGCTACTAAATCATTTAGCCCTCTAATCTACGTACACCCGTTATGCTGTTGTTGTAAATATACTAGTTGTTTGATTGACAGATCCATTACAATTGGGTTTAAGCTTTTAATGTAGCCTTATTGGTGGCGGAAATAAAATGCGTGCCAAAGAAAATAAGTATGTAGCGTGCAGACATGTCTCACATTTCAGGTGCTGACATACAGTAACTGCATATATCAGACGCGGTGCCAAGCTTAAATAAAGCAGGCGGGACTAAAGTTAAAAAGAAACTTGTGTTATGCATGAAAAAATACTTTGTGATATTGATATTGTATTGCTTCTGATATTTACTATAACTATGTTTCCTTTATTGATATGACATGCATCCATTCATATTGCCAGAGTATGTATACAACAAATATGAAGCAGCAATAATACAATTCAGTACACTAACACAGAATCAATCAAATCTCAAGATTCCTATACCCCCTGTGTATGCAGGGGGCATGGTCAGAGCTAACTTGAAAGAACCAACCCCACATCCCCCACTGAGGCCTTCTGCCGAAACCACCACTGAAAAGCCCCCACCACAAAAACCCTGAACAGCAGGAGGCAGGGCTCTCCCTGAAGAATGAAGTCACATCTCTCCACAATGAGCCAGACCTCACCAGCTGACAAACACCAAGCTTATTCACCATCAAACTGAAGCAGAGCACTGGCTCTCTCTCACAGGCCAGAATCACTTTTACAGCACACTATCACTGTTCCACGACAACTAGACATCTTCAATCCACCATCCTGGCCCCACGATCAAAAGTGACTTACAGACAGTGTCACAGTCCCTCCCTACGCATTCTTATTCACATTTACATTTAACATCGTCATCCATTATTTTGTACAGCAATATGAAATATGCATATGCTGCCCCTAATGCTCTCAGTCAATGATTCATTGCCCTGTGCGAATACAATTTTCAGAAGAAGTGGGCTTTATAGTGATAATATTTTTGTACAGCATTAACCACAATTACAATGCTTTTTACTTTACTCTGAAGGCCAGTTGAGCCTACTGATTCTATGAGAGTGATTCCCAAACACTAAATATTGACAAAAGTATATGTTGACAGTTTGTATTCTGAAATGACAGTTTATTTTCAAAATCTAACAACTGGGCATTGAATATCTGAATAATTCATAAGATGCCTCATATTTTTCAGTGGTAAATGAAAAGCCTGGGAAAAGGCCTAAAAGCCTAATCCTAATTAGTCTCCACTGTTTGTTCTGAAGCTGGGCTCTGATGATCGAAAGAAATCAAATGAAATACATCAATGGCTACCTCTTAAATAATTAAACTGCTTTGGCTTCTATATGTGCTGCACTAAAAAAAAATAACTCACGAGGTGTCACTATATTTCAATGGAGTCTCTTGGGAGAAAAGCATTCTCTGGTAGTCACTACAATGCATTAATGCTATTACACCACTGAGTGTTCCAAAGGCAGAAATCCAATTTAATCTATGTATTATGGCACCAAATTGATCTTTAACCCCCTTCCCACAGGAGAACGAAAACCACTCTGAAATTATGTCTGCAGTCCGATAGCTTGATATAGACTGTGAGACCATTGTGTGCGTGTGTGTATGCGAATGTGAGGGCGTGTATGTGTGGATGTGTCTGCAAGCACGCGGGCGTGTGAGTGTATGTTTGTGTGTGTGTGTGAGAGAGACAGATAGTATGTGTGTGTGCGTACATGCTGTGCGTGTATAGTACATACTCTAGGTTGTGAAACTTGTGACCTTGATCTGATAGCTTTGCCACCATTTCATCAGAAATGAGAATTACGGCACAGTTTCACTGTAGCGCATTCCATTAAAACTTTTCTTGTAACTACCGTGCTCAGGCAGGTGGGTCAGCCAGCTCCCAGTGGCCCTGCAGTCAGACCGTTCACAAGGGCTCTGAACCAGAGTAATCAATGTCAAACGCTGTTTGAAAACACCTCACAGCACAGCAGCAGCCACCTGCCAATCACAGGAAACAAAGACACGGACACCATTCCGGCTCCGCTGGCCGCTACAGTTGATGCACGGCCATGTTTGACTACAATTTACACGGTCATAATAAAGAACCGGCATGCAATATACAAAGGAGATTGTACGGACTACAGGAGAGAAAATGGACATGTTGGCAGAGCATGGTGTTTGCTCAAAAGTGGAAATTAATCTGGGAAATCGAAAACATACAATAAAACGTCACGAGGGCAGCTGTTAATGATAAAATGCTCTGTACTGTTTTGAGGTGAGCCATATTTGGGGGCAGGTAATCTTAACATCTAGAGAACTGACACAAATGCAGTGGAGTGAAAAATATGTCCCATGGCTTACCGATTTCTCTCTGTGACAAAGGAGCTGTTACTGTATGTGTAACACAAACACAACTATGCGTGGAGTGTATGATGCCTTCACACCTTCGAAAATAAACAGAAGGTAGAACCATACCCATAGGGAACATTAATGGAACATATCGCACATGCTCCATGTGTATCATATCTTCACGTGTGCCTGATTTTAAGCACATTCTGTATGTATGGTACGTGCTGGTCCTCCGGCTCTGCTCCATTACTTACCGCTGATGACTCATCGCTCTGGTGGGGCTTTGACTTTGCAGGAGAGCTCTGTGATCTGAATTGAGTCTCTCTTCCCAGCCGACAACACTCCGTACGGACCCACACACCCAAGGACAAATAACAGTGTCTTACGGAAGATTAGTCGGCAGGTAGAGACCCATTAGAATGCCTGGCACCCCCCCATAGCCCACCCCGCTAACACTGGCTCAGAATTCAGAACAACATCAGCAAGGCGCCATCGTGCTGAGCATTAGCCTGGAGACCCAACGTTCTATAACTGCCATTTGGCAGACTGTCGCAAAAAAGAAGTAATCTCCGGGAAAATTAATAAAGCGAAGAGAGAGGATCTGATGTCGTCAAGTCATCACATTTCAAAACACCTGCTTCGAAGCTAAAACAGCATATCCAGAAAGCTATGCTAATAACTTCAATAACTGGACAAACTGACCTATGCCAAATGTGCCTTGTGTGACTTCACATGTCATGTAGATGTCACCTGGCACAAGGGGTGAATTGATTTATACACTTGCTGGCTTTCCAACCTGTATACATAGCAGGGCATAAATCTCCATTAGAAAAATAGAAGCCCATTATTTTAGAGTCAGGAACTGAAGGGAATCGTTTAATTACTTAACAGGCTGGATGGTTTTGAGTTTTTTGAAGGCAAGCTTGGTTGTAATTAGCTAAAAGGACTTGAATGAATAAAGTGAATTATAAAAGCCCAATGGATGTATGCATTTTAGAGGGAGAATGGCTTTCTTTGGATGATGAATTCAAATCAAAATATTCTGCTGAATAATGTCAAAAGAACAGGCAAGTGCACACTGCATTCAATTATTTTCTATGGGAACTTTTACATTAATTAATTATATTTGAGTTCATTTCCTGATTGGACTGAATTGAATTGGAATTGACCGGGTTTAAACCTGATATTATGCAGTACAAGACTTTTGTAGGATGTTGCATAATAAAGGGCTAGTTTTGCAGACACAGATTATGCCTAGTCCTAGACTAAATTCAATTTCGAATGAAGATTCCTCATACAAAACTCATATTCCAGGAACTAAATCTGCGTCTGTGAAACTGGCCCTAAATGCATCAAGATACAATTATGAAATACCTAATGTAATGTACTGTACAGTAGTAATATAGTAATGTGAAATCTAAACTCAGACAGTCAAAAATGCTCTTTGTGCAACCCTTCTATATAACAAATACAAAGTCATTATGAGGAGCGTACTTAGTTATGACACTATAGTTAAAGTTATCTGTATGTTTTGTAAGTGGTCTCTTCTAATGACCTTCTGGGGTATGGCTACGGCTAATGTGACTCAATGTCACTGCTTCTGCTCTAATTAGCCCTTAAGTGATGAAACATTTAAGAATGTGTCACAGCCAATGAGGTATTGTAATTAATGACCTTTCATAAAGAGAGATAGATAATTCAAAAAATGGAGGAAATTGCGGGTGAACATCTGTTCGCATATTAAAATCTTCACAGATTAAGGTGGCAATCCCATATGGGTCAATGCAAATCTTCCATCTATTCGCCAGAGGCTAAACACTGGCATTGATGCAATGCAAGGTGGTGTTACAGCTGCCCTTCCCGGTAGTCTAGTCATAAATGCAAAACTATACTGTAAGCTTTATTATCTATAGAATTACAAAAATTGCCGTTCACTTATTTACTGCACCAGAAATTGATAGTATGTTATTATTATTTTTTTACTCTAACTTACTCTAATGTATCCATATTGCTGCACTATCAGATACGATTTTCACCAACCATTCATTACAAGTCATTCATTATAAAATTCATTATCTTGTCATTACACCAGTCTAAAAAGGGTCACTGGATTTAATATTCCTCCCCAGGTCTACAGAGCCTGTTGAAGCTATAGAGACATACATATGTTGCAGAAAGCATCGCTGCACCTTTGACAGCTCTCGTTGTGGAGTGTTCCTCCTCCTCTAGACCCGTTAATGGAACGTTTTTCTTAATGTACGTCACGGTCTTTTTGCCGTTTCCCGACAGGGAGAGTTAGGAGTGACTGTTGCGTCACCAGTAGCCGCATGACCAGAGGGGACAGGCCTATCCGTCTGAACGAAAGCGATACGTTTCCTTTCGAGGATCACGCGCTGTTTTCATACAAACAGAGGCCTGCTGTCAGGGCCCCGTCAGTTCAAGGGCCCACGGGTCGAGTCAGGGGCTAAAGCCCCTTCTACTGACACCCTTTCCGTTACAGCACTCCCTCCGTCTAACGTTTCACCCAGACGACCAGGCGTGTCCACCCACATATCAGCGTATCGGGTTCAGCAAAGAAGGCCAGGTCACAGGGTCACATAGCCAGTAGGGCCCGGATTCCTTCTACTGTAAGTGCAGTAAAATGCATCTTTATTTTAAGTGGTACATTTTTGCAAAACTGTGGGCCCCCACTCGGCTCCAGAGCAGAGGTCCTTCACACAAAACCAGGCTGGCCCCGATAGCCAGGACATGGCTAGTGGACTATGACATTAGCCAGACTGGGCAATGTAGGTGAGACTTAACTGTATCAGCTCCCACTGTGACCTGCCTGGCACCTGAAACATATTGCATGTCATCTATGGGAGAACAAATGCTTACCCTAAATTGCTAAAATGATACCCCTAGCCAGCAATATATAATTAATTTGAACCCTTTTTGCTTGGAAAATGTACTCATTCACACCCAAAGAGAACGTTACTGAACATTACTTTCAGGGTACATTTGGGAAATGTGATCCTTGAATAACAAAAATGTACCTCAAATGTAATTTTTTTCTGACTGTGCTTCAAACGGCAAGGTATCAGCATGATGCAGGTCATCTTTCACAACACCCGGTCATTTGACCACACAGAGACTACGCCCACGGTAAAAGCTGCCCTCCACCCTCAGGTCCAAAAACATTACGCCACACGGAGTGTGCCGCCAGCTCATTTACTGGGAATTGATTAGCGAGAAGGCGCACGTGAAGATGACAAGGATATGCAGAGATAATTGCATTAGGCTATGCAGAGATAATTATTATTCCATCCAGAATACAACAAAAAGAGGGAGAAACATCTTTAGCTCTGATATTATTTGTTAGACCATAACCATAAATGAACTATTCATTGTCATGATTATTTTAAAATCAACATTTAACTAAATAAAAGTATTTGTACAGGATATTAAGACCATACAGTATGTAAATATGATATCTGTACCTATTTTTTGGGACAACATTATGAAGATTGCACTTACGAAAGACTATATTTCCCATGCCAAGTCAGTGGTTATTCTGCATTCTTCTTTAATGTACAGACAAGAGGTGCAGAGCTTCAGTTCTGTTCTGTCTATCTCAGCATCTGCATCAAGCAGCATAAAAGGACATATAAAATGTTTTACTAAATACTCTCATCTGTTAGTTGAGAGATATTCCATGGAAGGCTATTTTCTGTGAAATGTTACAAACAAACAAAGAGGCTGGCCAACAAGCTTAAAAAGAAAGCGACAAGGCAACAGCTATCTGCAGAAAAGCGTGTGAATATAACCACTTTGGAGCGATTCGATCCAGGGCAGGTAGCAGTCCCAGGGCTAATCACGTCAGATTAACCTTTTTCTGGTAAGCATGTGGCTTGGCTAAAATACGAAAAGGTGCAGGACAGCACTAATCCATTACCTGTTCCACAGACCCATTATATACTAGCATTATGGCCTGCTGTGGCTTCTCAGTCAGAAGAAATAACCACTGAAAAAGGCCTCATGTATGGAGTCCTGGTTGATATGTGTGAAAACAAGCATTAAATAATACTGAAGCAGTGTTATGGCATGAGCATTGGCTTTTCACAGTAAGCTCATTTGGTACTATGACTCGTCCTCAAAGCCACATTTATGGTAGCAGTGTTGCTATTGATAAATTGGCTGACAGCAACAAATTATCTGGAAATTATAAATCCCCCCACAGGAAATGTTAATTACGGCCCTCCGGAGCCCGGGGCCCCTGCCAGGGCCTGTGCTCGGTGGATCTGGCAGCATGTTCACTGAAGCTGAAGGATAAGGTAAATCCCAGTCGGGAAGGACTGCAGGTGCAGCTTCCTGCAAGGGCCCAGTTCAAAACAATACACCTGTGTATGTGCGTGTGTGTGTGTCTGTGTGCATGTACTTGTTTGTGTATGTTTTTGTGTGTGTGTGTATGTGTGTGTGCAAGCGTGTGTGTGTGCGTGCGTGTGTGTGTGTGTGTGCGTGCCCGCGCATGTGTATGTGCTTGGTAAGAGTGAAACCAAAACAATGATCTGAATGTCCATGTGAAAATCTCCCTTGCCTCTACCTGACATTGTTTCCGCTGTGTCTCATCTGCATTTGCAAAGTGAATCCTGTAACAGTGTTTCTCATTAAAGCTCATTAAATCAAGGAATATGGAATCATTTTGCAATACATGCAAGTTACTTTTCACATGAGCTGAAAACTGTATTGGGGTTTATAACAATCAAATCCAAATACAGTCTCTCTCTGTAAGTCCAATCATTTTCCTACGCATACACCGCACCATATTATATTTTAAATCTGATATATAGGCTATACTGTAACACGCAATATAAAAGAGGTGCCTCTAATACAGAGCTGTCTGAGAACCTATGAACCTCAAAAGCCATAAATTTTCTTTGTGAAACCAGAAGGATGCCTGGCCAACTCTGAAACTGACATTTTACAAATTTTGCTGCTGGCTAAGGTAATTCCCAGGGGTGACCGGCCCTCTCTACCGGAGAAAAAGTGTGATTTGGAGCCCAGCATCCCAAAAGTGCCAGCAGAAAGGTGTAACTGTGTTACACAAGCCAGTGCTGCCATTTTCAAGTGCTGTTTCTTTAAACATATAATACTCGTCTGGAGGGTTCAAAATGGAGAATCTTTCATTTTGTACTGTGAAGCAAACATCACACCAATTAGGGCGTAAAAAAAAAACCATACGGCATGTATTTAAGCTTAAAATAGTGCATTTAAGATGCTGCTCAACTTTTAACATAGAACCGAAAGAGATCTGAAAGGGCAAATGATGTTGCTTAAAAGCAGATTATAATTTTTTTTATAAAAATGCTCTGTGCATGAATCAAATAGCTGGGAGATTTAATTGGTAGATTATCATGAAATATGCCATTTTAAAAAAGGGCCATCCCATACATTATGTATTCTTTGTGTTCCATACTGATTAAAGTAAAAACATTTACATTTTCGTCGAAGTATGCATATTTTAGAGCTTTTTCTTTTTGCTTTTAACATGCTATTTTCCAGAGCTTTCCCATGTGACATGATGTCTGTTTTTGGATAATTATCGGATGGCGTTGCCAAACAGAGAGAACAGAGAGCTGACCATTGGGCTCTGGGGTGCTCTGGGGGCAGGGTTAGGGACTTACGTCACTGCTCTTTGCGAACGTTTGGTGGGCGTTTTAGACACCGAAACCAGGAAGAGAAAGCTGACGCGCGTGTGCCTTTAAAGCACTTCCTTGCGGGGGTGGGGCTTTGGCAGAGGAGTCTGACCGTCCCCCTGAACGCCCCTCAGCCAGCGGGGTGAGCAGCTGCTCTCCCACTAAAATAGCCGGGCGGGGCGAGCCGGCGGCGCCCCGTCTTTACCCCGGGCATGTCGGCTGCAGCGGGGGAGAGCCGGGCCCTCGCTCACGTGGTCCGTCAGGCTCTGAGGCCCACAGGTGGGACGCCGCCTGATTCCCGACCCCCGTCCCCCCCGACAGAAGGCGGTGCCACGGAAGATGGCGGCGAGGCCGGGTCCTGCCAGCGACGGCGCGGGAGACCTTCCGCCTGCCAGCGAACGGGACGGCGGCCATCTTACCCAGCCTCAGAACACACAGCCAGAATGGGGAATCAATAAAGCAGGGGTTCCCAAAATGTCTGAGTGACCTTCAATTCTGTGTCTCAAAGTATCTGGGACCGCCACACATTGTAAGGTCAACAACATCAGGCATTTCATTCTGACTAACTGTCACTCCGGGGCACTGGCAGCCATGTTGCTAGGGAACCATGGCTTTAAACCTGGACAGAGGGATAGAGTATATTCGCTCCAGATTATAGGCTAACCAGGTAAAATAGGCTTAACAGCTTGATCTTGGCTGAGCTTAGTTGCATTAAACCATACTTATCTTCTTATGTGTGGAGTTCACTCCCCTGTATAGGATAGGATAAATGATGCCAGAGATTCAGAAATTCTGTATATATACAAAAAATATGTATAAACATATATAATGGCCTGCTCCAGATGCATTAAACCACACACATCTTCTTATGTGGAGTCAACCTCAGGGATGAGAGATATTAGGACAGTAATTGAGAAAAAGTTAGTGTATGAACTAGGTCTTATTAAAGGAAGGCCACTGCAAAACTGTGCATTTGTTCTGATTTTCTATTTTAAGATGGTACCTGGGCTTGCTGTACTGAAATCACAGCACGTAGTCAGCAGACAAGTTAATGAATGGCATTAAAAGCATAAAATGGCACACTGTCGCTTGCACCGTGGCGTACAGGCGGCCAGATCAGACGCTAATTTACGGACCCCCGCCGGCTTCTCCGCCGCGTTAGCGGCTAGCGGCGGCGCACGCCCGTGGAGAGGGCTCGCGACCGGACGACGGACCCGACTCGCAATTAACGCCGTCTTTTCTCCCCTGGCCTCTGGAGCGGGCGGCGGCGTATTTGCATTTGCGTCCGTCTTTCGTCGAGCACAAAGCATCTCGCCGCTCCGTTTGCAGCTGCTGCCTGCCCAGAGACCTCGTGGGTCCATCAACACTGCCCTCACACTTACCACCAGCCCTTTGTGTCTCCTCTCCATCCCACCGCCACTAAAATTAGAGAGGAATAACACAAAGGAGCTGAAAACATCTTGCCTGGGAGGGGAGGGGAGGGGAGGGGAGGGGGGGTATTTTCCATTAATGATTCAATCTCTGAAACCAGTGAATCATATTCCACTCACCGCTGGCAGACCTGAGCTGTGAAAGGCTAACGCTGATGTTTCACCAAACGAGGGAAACATATTATGTTGTGAGAGAGGTGACACACAGTGGTTGCATTTCTCAAAAAGAAAAACAGGCTTCCAACCATGACTGCTACCATGGCAGAGTTCATGTCTGAATTTTCCACTCGGAAGAGATCCCTGGGGTATCCCACAGAAAATGTTCATGTTCAACACAATTTGGGATGTCCCAACAGCAGGGGAACTGAGGTTCTTCTGCAGCCATGCCCCTGGCCTCCAGATCTTAAGCCAAGGCTTAAAACCCAGCTAGGGCATCATAAGTCACACCCTCGAGTCAAGTGCATGCTCCAAATAAATGGGCTATATAACATGTGTACAGTGTAAATCTGAATTACAGCAAGCCCTGGGGAAATCTCAAGTCTGTACACATGCATCCAGTTGCCTGCTGGGAAGCGGATCTGACAGACAATCGTGGATCCTTTGAGAACAAACCTGACACAGAGAAAGATTTTCTCTCCATTAGAGGTGTGCTGTTCCCATCACAATGCCTCCTTGTGCGCTAGTGCAATCACAAATTCATTCTCTACAAATAATGCATACGTTCTGAATTAAATTGAAGGGATTGACCTTGAAAAATATAAATTCTGCATGGCCATCCAGCAATTACACATAGCACACAATACCCTATCCACTGGCTGAATAGGGTTCTTTTTACTGATAAGAACAGGGACATTTTCATTTAAATATTCCCTTCATACACAGAGCAGGTTCTGATACACGCTCTCCCCACTCATTAAATCCACAATACCTGGATGAGCTTCCGTACCCCAGCCTTTGTGTCTATCTCCTCTGTGCAATGCGGACGCCAGGCCTACGGGGTCAGAGATCAAGTAGAAGGTCACATTTTGACACAATGCCGTAAATAGAGCGTCCTTCATGACGCAGCATAATACTGGAGCGACGTGCAAGCGCCCCCTATGGACGCGTGGGAGGGTAAATGTGATCGAATCGTAGCTTGTCACGTCGAGGAAAGGATGGAACCGTATGATGGAAAAAAAAATCCAACCCACTGATTTAGAGACTAAAACAAGCAGTCAGAGAAGATATGCCATCTAATGTTTATCACCACTATTATGAAACAAGCCTGGAGAAGCTGGAGAGAGAGAGAGAGAGAGAGAGAGAGAGATGTTCTAAATGAAGCGTCTGTTTTTTTATTTTAAATGACAGAAATAATCCATTATATACTTACACAATCTCAAAAGACTGCAGTAGTTTGACTCATGAAGCTAATAAGAATGCTATGGGGTGGGTGTCTGCAGGGCCCCTTTCGCCCCCTTTCGCCCATTCACCACACTCTTCCATTGGCTCTCCGAGAACGGCCTCTGCTCATTGGCTCACCGGTTCGGCCGTGCTGATTGATTCTCCCATTAGGTCGCTGCTCATGGGCTTTCCAGTTCTGTCTTGCTGATGGGATGTTGAGCGGCCTGTAGCGTAGTGGTTAAGGTGGTACCGACACGCAAGGTCGGTGGTTCGATCCCCGGTGTAGGCACAATAAGATCTGCACAGCCGTTGGGCCCTTGAGCAAGGCCCTTAACCCTGCATTGCTCCAGGGGAGGATTGTCTCCTGCTTAGTCTTAATCAACTGTACGTCGCTCTGGATAAGAGCGTCTGCCAAATGCCAATAATATAATATAATATAATATAATGCTATGCTTTCTCTTTAAAGTATTCCCTGTAATAAGCCTCGCTGTCCACCTGCTTGGCATGTGGTGTATATTTGTTTCGTCTGTGGTGCAGGGGTCCAGTGACACAGGTTAAATGAATAAAGGGGGCCTCCGGCAAGATGAGGTATCCTATTATTCTGGTCCGCGATGGTAACAGGGTATCAATTACAATTTACTGACTGACAGATGAAGTCATGCTTCACCCCAAGCTGGGGAGGCCCCGTATGGGCATGGACTTGCCAAAGCTCCCCCCTGCCATCTTGTAAAAATGACTAAAAATAACCCACGATGCAACTGCCATTGTGCTCTGTGGCTAAATGGACCCTCTGTGGAAATGAGGGGAAGGCTACGAGAGCCATTGTAGAGAAAGATCGGGTAATTAAACCACCTCCGGGCAATGCTTGGTCTTTCTCCACCAGTCGCTGAGCCTCAGTAATGAATGAAGACTACAGTCTACCTGCAGGCAATGTATGTCACAGTGGACAAAAAATACTTTATAAATAGAAAATAAGTAAACAGTTTTTAGCCACTGTGTTCGGACACTTTTGGTTCACCCCGTTCGCTTTGTAACCCAGGACCACATATTGCCTGGGGAGGCCATGGAAATAGGTTTTAATTTCCCCCCAAGGATCTAAACAAGCTGACATGGAATACACATCTGCTCTGCTTAGGTAAGCTGCGGTTGCTATGGTTACAAGCCAGGCGCACTAAACATGGGTTCTTCTGCGCCATCATTGTTAAGCTGCAGAAGAACCCAAATAGAGGGCAGAAGTCTCTCTTCCCACGCAAACACACACGTGATAACCTCTCGCAAAGCAGAGAATCACAGCCGCGCATTTATATATATATTTACTGTTTCCTCAGCCCCCCGATTGAGGCGAGCGGTTTTGGCGTCGCATCGGAGGGAAGGAGACGCAGCCGTCTCCGTTCGTGAAGGACGCGGGGGTGATTTACGACGGCGGCGGGGCCGTCCGGCTGGAACCGGACGCGGACGCCGCCACGTTCGGGGGATAACGCTCAGGGCTCTCTGATGCCCTGGACACAATCCTCCTACTCAAGCAATTACATTATGCTCAAGCTAGTCCGCTCAGCACTCCAGCGGGATCACAGCGGCGAACGGGGGGTGAATCTCTGCCCAAGCTCCACCTTGTGGAGACCTTGAACGGACACGACTTTCAATTTTCACTTCCACGCGATGGGAAGAGAGGAGTTAAGGGAAATGACCGGGAACACTAATCTGACACAGTCGAGCCTTATCTTAATCCCACCGCACAATATCATAAGGATGACCGGGGGGTGGATGGGAGAAACGCATGCGTGAAACTGCAGAGTTTGTGACCCTGGTGCCACGGTGTGTGCTCCCTGAATGATTACCACTTTCATCTCTTCCCTTGTGTAATAATGGAGTTATGCTAAATGCGATCAGCGTCCTCCAGAGGCAATCTGATACACAGAAGCAAGCTAAATGAGTGTGCATGAGAGCAGTTACGAAAAACAATAAAAACACACGGCTATAACAAGATATTCACATAACATACATATTCAGTTTCAACAGGAGGAATTCTAGTCTTGACTGCTAGAGCAGGTCACACGTTCAAATGTATACCTGCACCCACACTTACAAAGCTCTGCCAAGCATGAACCGCTTGCTCCCACTTCCAGCAGACTTGAAGTAAACAGACATGTACCTTGGGTTTGTTCACATGAACCAATGGGATGAGAGAGAGAGTGCTCCTCCATATTGTATGAATTACAATTAAATTAATGTTCATCAAGTAGAATTTACCGTTTCATTCAACCCATTACACAACAATTCCCACTTCACATCGCGTCTCGATTAAAAATCGAACGGGCTTTATGTGCACTTACAAAAGCAATTTCAGTTTTTAAAAAATCTAATTCTATCCATAATTTAACAGTATGAGACTTTGTGCATCTTAAATCAGTCCACACTGGATACAGAACCTGCTAAAGTGCTCTTCTGAGCTGAAAAACCGAGTGAGGGGTCCAGTTTCTCCACTGAAAATAATGTGCAGCCACCCCTGGCCTATAGCACAAACACAGCATACAGTATGTTCCCTTCACGTCCCCAGGCTGATAAATCACTCAGACGGCAGTTACTCAACAGCCTTGCCTGCTCCCACTACGGTGAACCGTTCTTCACCACGTTCAATGTTCAGCGGACCACTTCGTCAAGAGCGCATGTGCTGTCCTAACTGCCATTGAGACAAGATGAGATTTTAAGGCGCTTGCTTTGTTGTACTGTTCAGAAAATGCACTGTTCTAGACACCAGAAGAGGTCTATAACATAGTATGCACACAAGCAATCATCTAAAATTCTACAGACCATATTCAAGGTCTCTTGAATCTTAATAAATGTATCCTGATACCCTTCTTTATCCTTCTTACCATATATTCCCACAGTCTTAATGAAATCACATGATCCTAATGGACAATTTAGTGTAAGACTTGAAAAGTTGAAACCACTACAAACCTCAATCAAAGTGAAGGAGACAGTATATTGATGTTGTTTAAACGTCCCAATAATAAATATGCCTGACTGGTCAGATGAGGGAAAGGTTTTAAGTCAACGGTGGATGTAATGGAGTTTTAACCTGCGACCATGTAGCCTAACCATGTAAGGCCTGAGCCTCCTAACCAGAAGAGGGTCCCGGTTCCATCTCTACCATGGTGGAGTGGAGACTCATGTTGCTCGCTGGGGGAGTGTGTTACCCAGCCCTCTCCGGGAGATGGGAGTGCGGCGTGGGTCAAGCGGTCACGCGGCCGGGGATTTCCGCTGGGCGCGGAGGCTCGGTCGCGTGCGTGCTGGGGAGGAGAAACCCGAGGAGGACTCACCAGGACCCGGCCTGTCAGCGTCTGCGCCGATATCATGACCCCTGCCCAGTCTTTGACCGAAGTCATCCAGCCCACTTCGCTGGCCGGCGCCTCGGGGGGCTTCTCATCCGAGCTCTTGGCCGTCCCATCTGTCTGATTATTTCCAGGGTTGTGCACCTTCTGTGCCTCCTACAATGAGAGAGAGAGGGAGATAGAGAGGGAGAGAGAGGGAGAGAGTGAGAAAGAGAGAGAGAAAGAGAACAAGGAAGATAGAGAGGGAGGGAATGAGAGAGAGAGAGAGAGAGAGAGAGAGAGATTTTTTTTATTAATTCATCTCAAATTCAGCAACACAAATAAAACCTCATGATAACACACACGTGGAGGAGGAAGAAAACATGCAAGAGGGAGAAGGACGTGATTAGCGGCAGCACGGGCAGTGCCCACAACCGCACGTCCGAAGCGATCGCGGTCAGAGCTGCGCTCCGGGCTGAACGCTCCGGGGAACCGCGGCGCGCGTGAGACCGCTCCTCCACAGCTCCCCGGCCACTTCCAGCCTGCCTCCAGCGCCCTCTGGGGTCTGGGCTGTCAGGCGGGACCGCGGTGATTCATTGCGCAGGAAACCAAGGCCAGACCCAAAGGTTACACCGGCCCTCTCGCAGAAAGGCCTGCCTGTCGGGTGGCAGGGTGGGAGGCAGAGGTGAGCTCCTTCTCCAGTGAACCCAATCCTTGATAGGGCCTTTATCTCACCGAATGGATCCCCACACCTGACCAGGAGCGACGATCGCGTCCCTCATTTTCTGTCAGGCCAAGGGGCCGAGACGGGGCATCCTCTGAGGAAGGGAACATTGAGCTCCGATGGCACAGTCGTTTTATGTCACCATCTTATGTCATCATTTGGGATTTGGTTAGATCAAGATGTTTCGTTCTGTACTCGGGCCGCAAGTGGAATGAAAAATGGCAATTTTGCCCTAGTTTCGCCTCACCCACACGACAGCGCCTGGGAAATCGAAAGAGAGAGTGATGGAAGCCATGATCCAGAATGCTGATATCTTGTTCCCTCCATTTTATTCACAATGGACTTCGATTTCATTTACGACAGAGGATAGGAAATACTGTCTGAATATCACTGAGGCAATTTGGCAGCTTGTAAACTGCATGTTTTAACAGCTTATTTAAACTAACATGAGCAGCACGGGATATATTGTACATGGGACACACATTACTGTGGCTGTATCATTACAACAGCAGTGGAATGGAATACAAATATATTCATCACTTGGCTCCCTACAAATAATTTTCCAGTAAATAGACTGTAGCTCACTATAAGACTTTCACAGAAAAAAATTATTACGTTGTGTTATTTCTATACCTGGAAACAGCTGGTATTTTGATAATTGGGTAAAGAAATATAAATGAGCTTTTTGCACCAATAAATGCCTGTGTAGTTTTGTACAGTACAGACCTAGAACTGAAGGTACTTCACCATGTGTAATTGGTGCCAGGGATAATACAGAAGTACTACCAAATACCACCCTTCAAATGTCTCTACTCTACACCTGCTAAATTGCAGACGTGGTGTCTCTCAGTCCCATGGTTCTCTTACAGCATTCTGTAGGCCCTGTACACAATGTTGCCAGGGGGATCTCCTTTCATTCTGATTGGATACCCTGCTTCAAAGGACTCCTGGCATGCAGCTATGTAGCATGTGCTCTGCCTTAGCTTGACAATAAATCTCTGGAAGGGACAAGGATGCCCCAGTTCAAGACAGAACAGAGCTGAGGCCATGAATGAAAGCAACCAACGTCATATGGGCTGGCTCTACTGGGACAGACCTTCAAACAACCAGTGTATTCTCCCTGTTTACGTTATCAGAAACTCTCAAATGCACTCCGTATCACAATGTGCCAACCGTCTTTTCATACATTTCAAATTACACAGTTCAATGAGATGATTGAATCGAATTTCGGAACGTGATCAGATGACAATAGTACAGGACTTCACAAATCTTACAGACCTATCCAAAAAAGGCAAAATGATGGAGTGCAGTGAACAGTTCATAATCACTGGGCAAAAAAATAATACAACACGTCTCTCCTATGGGAGATGTACAGGGTTCACAGTGTGAACTCTTCACCCCAACCTCCATATGACCATCATAACTAAGTATTCAAAATGGCGTCTGAGAGCAGCTGCCTGGAACCATGGTGTCTGTCACAGTTTATGAAGAGTGAAAGTTAGAGAGCGGGGCAGTACAATCTTATTGTACAAATGGAAGAGAGAAAAAGACAGAGACAGGGACAAAGATACATAAAGAGAAAGAGAGAGAGAGAGAGAGAGAGAGAGAGAGAGAGAGAGAGAGAGAGAGAGAGAGAGAGAGAGAAGGTGCATCACAATACACAATGAATTATTTATGGTGCCCAAAATGGATGGCTGAACTGATCTGAGAAGACAACGTAAACAGGAATAATTTCCACTCCGTTTCAGCGCACATGGCGGATAGTTTGCTCAGTGCCGGGACAAGAGAGGAGCCGGCCACTCTGGCATGCCATGGGACACTACACCTGCTATTTTTACACCCTCCATGTCAAACCGGGAATGAAGTTTCAAAACAGGCGTTGGTGCAGACATGTTCCAGCTCTGCAGGCCAAACACATGGCGGCAGGCCACAGCTCCCGCTGTAAGGCACTCCTTCACCCTGGCGGACATTTTTCACACCGCGCTTCAAACGTCATTAGAGGGAGTGGATTTCCTATGTCACAAAGTGGCAACCTGCTACGTGACATGGCCATACTGCTGCAATCGGTATTCATCAGTCCTATCTGAATATATCTTGCTATCTTTTATTGCTTTAGAACAATGATTCACAAGCACAAACAAGCGCGCGCACACAGACACACACACACACACACACACACACACACACACACACACTTTGCTAGACTTAGTCCACCCATGTTTAGTCAGCAAAAAAAAAAAACATAATGGCAATATAAAATTTGGTAAGCACGCACTGAGGAACCTCACTCAGCTACTGCTGACAAACATATGAGAGTCTCAGAGGAAAGATAATTCAGCGTACAGCCCAGTGTAAGTACACAGAGACAGTAATTTGTGGGATTAATGCAGTGGTTTGTGTGTGAACGCGTCCCCTGGTTACACGACCGGCAGCAGTAGGCTGGTTAATCCGGCCCTGTAGAGCTGCTCTGACTGAGCTCTGCTCTCCTCCTTTGGCAGTGGGGAATTAAATCCACCTCATTCATCACCCATTTTAAAAACACAGGGGAGGACACAGTGCACAGCATTCATTTCGGTCCCGTGGATTATTCATATAGGCAATGAAGCATTTTGTGATCTGATTTCTCTATGGATAAAAATCAGTTGGCACTCTGTGCCTTGCAAAAATGATTTACTTATAGAATTGGGACATGCATTTTAAATACATTGATATTAATCAGCAATAATGACTATATATGGATTAGCGATTATACACAATTATTGTAATTGAGGTAACTGTATATTCAATGTCAAAAATAACAATTATAAATAAAGCACAGACAAATATATGCCTGGCTGGTTTGGCCACAGCATGCTAAAGTGCCAACAGCAACACCTTATAATGTGAATGACAGGGAAGTGGTAAGAGACACAAGACACAAGCTAGGCTAGGCTAGCTTTTCTGCAGCTGTTCCTCTGACTTTCATTTTACACCATTAGGGAATACCCTATTCCAGCGCGTCTTTTATTTTTAACCATTACCAGGGAGACGGGGAAACGAGTCAATCTGATAACAGCGTGCAGCACACATATGGTGCTGTTACAGCAGGCCTACCCCCTCGTAAAAAGGGTTTACTGTTTAACTGTTGGTCAGGTTACAGAATGGCACAGCGTTGCAGTTCAACTTGGTTCAAGGTTACAAGGTGTATATTAGGGACAATTTTTGACAATTCAAAAGAAAATGATTCGGTTCTGAACAGTACAGTACTTCTCCTGTCTGCATTCTCCACTCGGTTGCTAAAAGAACTCTCTGAAGCCACTCAGGAAATCATTGCTTAAGACTGCTTCAGTGCTTCCTTACACATAAGAGAAAGAAATGAAGCGGTCTGTTCAACATGAAAAACAGCGCTGCAGTTATAACCATTGTATTGTATAGTAATTCATTTTCTGGGTTGTCTTACAAAATGATCCAGATGGAAATGAAATATTAAAGGCCAAATATTATGTCTATATAAGTGTTGATTATGTCATCTTCTAAAGCCAAAACGAACAGCAATTTTTGCATGAGCGATTACAGATATTACCTTTCAACAGTATACAATATTACTCAAAGCTAAGAATAAAGAATATCAGTCAGTTTCTATAAAAGCCTTGACATTTGTAACTCGTAAGCTAACCTTGTAACTGGGGTATATTAGAAATAATCCTCTTCATTTATTTATAAAGGACCAGAAAGGACTGTGGAATAAAATGTTTAATAATGACTCTTCAGTCAAACCAATGGCCAGTTTGCATGAAGCACAGATAAAATGTGACAGTTGATAAGACACTGTGTAGGCCAGTAATCTTCATTCTTAGTCCTGGCCAAGAAACCAAATGAGGTGAGTTAGCTGTATAATCAACTGCTTTAATTGATCAATTAAGTGCAGAGTAACAACAGAAAGCAGCAGACCCTGTGCTGTGGCCCACCAGGATCAGGAATGAAGATCACTGCTTTAGTATTGGCAATAAAATACAGTGGATTCACCGATACACCTCATAAATACTGAGACCATTGAAGTGGGAAGACGCAATCAGGAATGACAAATGAACAGACAGATAAGAAAAACGTCTTTTAAAAAGCAGTGTGTAACAAGGGAGATGTTGTTTACGTGACCCCCTGCAAGCGTGGCTTTTAGCTGTAAGCACTGAAATGCATCAAGCTGTCAATGTCACAGAAAGGTTATCCATCCTCAAGATCACATTTGCTTCAAAGTCTTTATATGCGAACTGCTCCGCGTGCCGCTAGTCTAAAGAGGATTAGATTATCTGACCATAGATGAAGAGTGCAGATGACATCAACAATGTCAGCTAAGGCTATCAAGCTGTTTGTTGGGTTTCTTGTTAATAAGGCTCCCTTTCTGACGATATATCGTCCTGGTGATTCCTAGAAAGCCTGCTTTCAGAGAAGCTTCTAGCGCAAGCCTGCCTTTGTGCGCTGTCACACAACATAACATAACAATGAATATTAACACAAACACGGCGCCAAACAACTGCACATACTTTCAGTGGAACATCCCTTAAGATGACTGCTAACAAACAGCTGCCAGTTAGCCAGCGGAGCATTAGAGCCGCCGTCTTTACAAGACCAAGCTGCTTAAAGCCTGCTGCTTTCTAGAGAATTTTCATTCATACCAGCACAACCACTGACGCTCAATTTTAAGCTCCACTGGTTTAAGCTAAATATAAACTTCCTGTTGTAACGCAAGACTCACAAAGGGAAGGTCGCAGCACTCGGGCTCAACGGGTTTTATTAGCCAGTCTTTTTCAAGAAATGGCTGGAGAACGGTCTGAATGGAGGTGTATTGTGAATGCACTTATAGGAGAGCCTTTCTTGTGGAATAACAGGCACTGGAGGGCATGCGAATCAAGAACTGTAATATCCCCCATTCTGATCTCCCACCTCCCGGCGTTCGGGCACTTTTCAAAACACGAGCCGAGATGATGAGAGGAGTAGGAGGCCCGGCACACTGCACCGACTTGAAAGGGGAAAAGTAATATTCCCTGTGAAAAAGACTGGCTAATAAAACCCATTGAACTAGAGCATTGGTAATTTCACATCAATCGGACGTAAAGGTCAGCAGAGTTCTGGGAGGAACGCTAGTTAGCAGAGGGAACAGAACCAAATGTCATGTGTCAGCCCAGCAGTGAGGAGCTGCAGAAATTCAACATCACAGGCCGGGGCCTGTAGGGCGGCCACACAAAGCCCTCCGAGCAGACGCATTCAGAGCACACTCCATACAATTCACCTGCACCACAAACACTGAGAGAAACACAAAGCATCCAACGAAATACACCAACACAAATCATCAAGTTGGCTCTTAGCATGGTTTGCTCTTTGGAACATGCTAAGTCACTAGTCTAATACTGGGCTACTCTACCTTAACTTATCAATGTCTGGCCAGTGACTGACATACGATAGGCCTATGTAGTTAAACGCTTTTTTTCCATTTCAATGTCATATCTTGCAAAGTATTTGTTAGTGTCTCCATGTAACCCAAACAGTGATAAAAGACTTATCTTTTATGATTAAAGATCTGTATCATTGTGTATGCCGATTGCAAAAGATTCCGTTCAGTCAGCATATTGTCAGGTCAGGCTGACTATTATGTTGATCCAAATGTAATTTCAAATGTTGATTTCACAATAATATCACATTATTGCTTCGATTGTGAAATTTGTTAAAAACTTAAAGTATATTCCAAAAAGCTCTTTATTTCTGATGTGGGTACCATATCTAACTGTGATCTCAAGTGGCAGAAACGGCCAGTGGAGTCTCACGTTCTTTTCCTGTCCCGGATGCCTTTGTCTTGAGAAAAGCGCAGGACAACTTTAGCAGCATGTCTCAATTTTCTATTAGCAAACCGGGTTTCATTTTCAAGGACAGAGACAAATAAATGTGAGCCTTTGGGGTATGATTGATTTTCATTTCTTTCGGGCGAGACCTACGTCGGCTTTGGTTGTCTTTCCCATGAATCAGGAACTAACAGCGGCGTTCAGAATTCAGACCAGGAAGATTCCAGCTGGTTTGCTCGCTCAGTAAATTAAAATTCAGTTCAAAGATTAAAAAGGCAGGCCTACATTAGCCTACCTTGTGCTTAGGCTACAATGAACGTTCTGAATTTGGGCCATGCAGGGCTTGAACACCAACGCTCTCCAAAAAGGTCTTATTGCCAGCCAGATATTTAATTACTGTGAACAGACAAATCCAGAAAACAGTCGAACAGTTGAAAGGAATTATTCCATGATGCTAATAGTGAAAGAGGGTTGAAAGATTCTCTCCTCTCTCTACTTTCAAAGCTCCTTATTTTGTTTTGTTGTTTCTCAGTGTGTGTTTTAACACAAAACATGTTTTTCATCTCTCGTGTTTTGTCTCTACCCTGTGAATAAAAGTGGCTAATGAGGCCTGCATTGAGCCTTGCTCCCGGCATCACTTCACTAGCACTGGTTGGCTTCTGTTGTTGTTGTTGTTGCTGCTGCTGCTGCTGCTGCTGCTATCGCCCGTGAAAAGTGACACATTTCCGAGACAGGCGGTATCGTCAGGACAATGATGTCCCTGAAACATTGCCGTGTCCTTGGGTTTATAGTGCGTTAATTCTCAAACGTACCAGAACGCGTTCCCACCGTGCAGCTGCACCGTTCCTCGACCGACGCTTGACCAGATTCTCACAGCCCCAGTGGCAATACAACCTGCACCCCCATGCCTAAATGTGGGCTAGGTCAGGGCTCAGAGTCCCCTCAGAGAATACCGTATAGTGGGAGTAACACAGAAACACACCAAGAGCAGAGTGACTCATTTATGGCCATCTCTCCTTTTGTTTGTTAGTGTCGCCATAATCCAAATCAAAGACCATCATCCCACCCAGCAGATGTAGCTGAAGACTCATTTGCTGTTACATAATATTTGTATCAGTTAATATTTACTCGCATTGAACAACATGCCATGTCAATAATTAACTCACCTCTTTCTCAATGCATTACTCTCTCTGGTACGCATTGGCTGAATACATTTTGGATGGACATAAAGTATATTATGGACATAATCATGATTAAACAATCATTTTATAATATCATTGTCTTGCCAAAATAGGTAAAATGCGAGAAGAGAACCTTCAGTAAAATGTGTTTCATTGAAAGAAGATTAAACGTATTATATTACAAATAACTTTGTAGCAAATAATTGCTTAATTCTCTCCATAAAGTAAATGCAGGACCGCATACACCAGGTTCTTAACCAAATGCAAGCATTCCGTGCACGTGTGTGTGTGTGTGTGTGTGTGTGTGTGCATGCCTACGTGCATGCGTGTGTATGCTCATATGTGTGTGCGCATAAAAGTGAACATAGTGGGGTGTCTCGGTGGCGCAGCCTGTAGAGCACTGACCGTATGCTCATTGCGAGCCGCGACGTCGACGGTTCGAATCCGACCGTCTGACAATTTGTCGCATGTCTTCCCCTCTCTCTCGCTCCCATTCGTCCTGTCTCTCTGTACTATACTGTCCAATAAAGCTGAAAAAGGCCTAAAAAATATCTTAAAAAAAAAAAAAAAAGTGAACATAGGCATGTACAGATGTCTGTCCCTGAGTGTATGAAGGCATGTGTGTACATGAACGCCATTAGCAGAGACCTGCTATGACCATATAAACAGGGATTAAGGTAAGAGAGCTGTGGGTGTTCTTAACGGATGCCTAATTGGCTCCCTACTGTCAGTAATAGCCATGTTTAAAAGTCTGGACTAAAAAAAAAAAACCGGTTTTCATGTAAATATTTCATTTGAGTGAATGCAAAGTTCAAAGCTAAATGGTTTGCAGGGGTATGAAACAACTCTGCCCAATTAATGCTGGCAAAGCTTTCACATATATCAACACAGCAAATCACTTCAGCAGCAAAGCACAAAGCAAATAGCCACCCAAATAGCCTCTTCCTCTACTTGCTTTGCACATCTTATGTACTGTTATCATATATGATTAGTCTATATGATTAATTAATCAAATTATTTGATGGCAAGTTCACTGAGGGTTGTCCTAGGTAAATAAAGGATAAACACAAAACCAGCTGAAAATGCATTTGTACGTTACTGTTACACATCCACAGATGAGGAATATTTGTAGAGTATTGAACATTTTGTTCCACAGTTCGGTCCTTTACAAATGAAGAGGATTGTCTCTTTATTATTCCTGAGCATCACAATACAAGAACAAATGCCCTTTAAAAAGCAGCCATCTGCTCGCCAGTAATTCATTCAGAAGATAAAAATGTGTATGCTTACTTCAGGTTCAGCGAACCAAACTCTCACCCAGTCATTCAATGAATTCCCATATACTCCAGGCAATAGAAAGAGGCAACCCCCACCTCAGTGAGGTAAAAACACTGCAGGAAGTGTGTCACTACATGACTGCGGTTCTGCCATAATGCCAGCATATGTTTCAACGAGAAGTGAATCTGCTTGCATAACCAACTTGACAATCCTCAAATTAATTTGTTCTGAAGTCTTAATTATACCAGGGCAGTCTAGTCCTGATGGTCTTCTTGCTGTTATGTGGTATTATTGCCTGTGGCTGTTGTCCTTCTGTAGCGCATTTACAGTAACATCTTGCTGTTGAAATAAGAGACACAAATATCAAAAGCTTCAGCAAAATCATCGCTAGCGTTGACATTATTCAAAAGTCTAGAATGAAGACAAGATATGGAAATATTTCTTATTCCTGCACTAATGAAGCAACTGAATACACATGAGTATTCAGAAACTGCTGATAAGCCAACCTTCTAATTACTTTTGGTCCCTGAAAATGAGAAGATTATGTATAAGAAGTGATCCAATCCAATGTACTGGAGTGCAGAACCTAATGAGCAGAAATTGTACCACTGTCCAAATACTTATGGACTGTACTGTATATGCATAAAATCTACCCTTTGATTGAGTTGTCCTTTTTACAGATGGTGATGGCACTGATTACCAATCTCAACCACTTGCCTGAATAGCTAAATGAACAGCTTTTCGTATAATGCAATGCTGCTTTCATAAAATAAATGGATGAACAATTTTGTAATAGCACTTCATTTGCAATCATTCAAATCAGCCAGATTTTCCATCGGGCATTATGCAAATAGAGCTTCAAAAGTTTTCCAAGGTACACAAGTTGTCTGCAAGTGTTCAGCAATTTATTTAGAAAGGGGGACCCATTAACTGTGGAGCGGACTCAATTTTAACTTGACTTGGCATGTAATTGTGATAGGCACATTAGAAAAGCTTTTTCACAATGCTGGTAGCCATTCAATAAGGTTCAGTGTGCTATTGCAAGCTGTTGTTCTGAAGGGTATTAACTTCTAGGGAGCGAGATATAAGAAGTGTGACAACCAACCCGTGTGACAACCATCCCCGGTCTCCCCTACTGAATTGAATCTATCGATTGCTTTTCCCTAACCTTATTCACAGAGTATATACTGTATATCTCACAACAAAGCTCTCATCTGCAAACATCAGATGTAGGCTAGATTCATGAAAATCTAATTTACAGAAATGTACTAATTTACAGAAAAAAGATTGATCTGCAAAGATTATTACTTGATTGGCTAATCATGTATATGTAATTAGCCAATCACAGTCATCGCTGCTGAAAATGCTGTACAACACCCTGACAGGGTTCTAGACAAGTAGAATAGTTTATTTTAAGATAAATTGTAGCCCAGACAAAAAGTGAGACAAAAGAAGAGAAGTGCAGATTCAAATTCCCATGGAGCATGTTATCCAGCTCAAACACACCATTCTTGTAGAACCAGCAAAAACCTGTAAAATTCAGTACTTTTTAGTAACAGCAGTTACTACACTTTCAAGTTTAAAGTTTCAACACTACCAAATAAGAGGCAGGGCAGCCAACACTTGATGGGTGTTTATGGTTTTTGAAAGTAATGGGCCAAGCAAATCCTTAAATCCCAATTGAAAGTGAACCACCTTACTTTCCATTCAGTGAATTTTACTGTACACAGCATTATCAACTGTGAAAAATATAAAAAACATGCTATTTGTCAATCATCTTTTTTTTAAATATTGTATGCTGACAATTAATGAAAACACAAATGTGAAATACCGACTTCAACGGTAATTGCAAAGGTCCCAATCTAAAGTTAAAGCATTAAACTGAAACACATGATCTGGGTAAATTAGGCTTCTGTGGAAGTCTGAAGAATGCTAGTGTCATGGGTCTGAGTTCAGGATATTATACAGTATATTAATATTCATACAAGGATATTTATAAACACCACAACTTTGCCAACTATGTAATACTGATTAACATTCTCCCCCCGATGGAAAAAGAAATATCAGTGTCCATAGAACATTATTTATAGCATGGCTTTGCACCATTTTCGAAACCAATACCACACGCCTTTGTGGCTGTACAGATGGTACCATTTCCAATGGCTCACAATTAAATTCAGTTGAGTAGACTGGGACATTATTTTAAAATAGCCAACATCACAGAGTCTACTGTTGTGCCACAAATGAACAAACATTAATAATAGCACCATCCTCTCCAGACAAAGCCATTTTAATGAGTTCATAAGCCCTTTACATTGCACATAACATCGAGAGCAATACTGGCCATTAGCCGACAGTTCATGAAATGTATCGGTGTATCAGTGGAGATATCTGGGAAAGGAGCTAGTCCAGATGACCACAGTGATTTCTAACTGTGCAGCCTGCATCTTCACAGCCTGTAGCCATTTCAGTGTGGCAGCGCTTGAGAGTGCCCTGGTCTTATTCACAGGCACTCATATTCTGCAGGCACATGTATCTATTTTCCATTAATTTTCATATCTGGAGTCTCCATGCTCGCTTAGGTTTCCTGAACCTCTTTACCGCTGTTCTCCCGAACGAGGTCCTTCATCCTTTTCAATTCATACCTGTGTGCAATAATTCATGAACTGAGGGCATAATAACGCTATGGAGTCATTTAGCTCTGCTTCTTGTCACGCTGTAGCTTGCGAAAGGACATGGGCTCACACGGATATAAGTCAGAGGAAGATACCTCACATGGAGCTTAATAGAGGACTTGCAGGCACCCGATTGGCCAGCAGGAGGTTGCAAGAGAACAATGAGATTCAGATCCCTGCCTATTGAACCCATCCTAATCCTGGGCCATGCTATTGCCAATCACACATCATTACATTACATTATAGTTATTTATCTGATGCTTTTATCCAAAGCGACTTAATCCACTCTGGAGCAATGTAGGGTTAAGGGCCTTGCTCAAGGGCCCAACAGCTGCATGGATCGTATCGTGGCTACACCAGGGATAGAACCACCAACCTTCCAAGTCCCAGACATGTACCATAGCCACACGGCTACAGGCTGCCCCCCTCAGCCTGTGGGGCTACCCCCCACAGTTGGCAGCGGTAAGGTCAGTATTTGACTCCGCGCCATGGGGCTCATCCATGCTTTACAACAAGAATGGTGCTCGAGCAAGAGAAGTTTTTAATATTTGTTCGTAACTAACAATTACTTGTGAGTGATTCTGGGACGAACCGTTGTTTATGAATTAAGTGAAACGAATGGGCAAAACGAATGATCGTCATCATCTCGGATCTAATCCGAACCATGCCAGTGCCGACTGCTGTACACAGGGCGAGGCACAAAATGGCGCCTGTGTCGCCCAAGTTATGGGAAGATTCAGTCGGCAGGGACATGAATCTTATTGCTCTTCAGTAACCCCCACTGACCAAAAAGGGTGTTCATAAGACTGCATGTAGCTGCACTCTGTAGCTGTTGGCCACCATGTGTTTCAGAGGAGATCCGCGGATGTCTCCGTTCCCCCGAAACCGGCAGGGAGGTTCATGCATTGGACATGGGAGTGATAACGAGCAGTTGGACATTCGAGATTGGGGTGGGAATAGCATATGCACAACCTTTAAAAAGAAAGAAAAAAGAAAGAAGGGGCTCTTGTTTTGAAGAATGTTCTATACTCTTCCATGTACAAATTATTCACTTGTTACCGTAGTAAGAGTGGCTTTCATCAGGCTGTGCTTTTACACATAGCCAGACATGTCTCAAGCAGAAAATCAACTTGAGAGGAAAGAGCTGCAAATAATGTGTCACTCCTGATTTTTACCAATATCTCATTTGTTAAACAAGTCCCATGTACTTCCTGTCCAATTAGCCAAATGTGACACTCAGCCTCATTAATGGTTCAAACGGTAATACTGTTTACATCTTACGGCATATCAGAGCCAAAAACAGCTGTGGCTCCAATGAAGATTACAAGCTAAATTTGAGGCAATAATTTAACTTTAAAATGGAAGGCAGAGCTGAATTCACATTATAAATATATTGGAATACCATTTCCACATGTTTTATTATTTATTTAGGATGAGTGTTTGGTCCCAGTTGTGATCCAGTTCAGCCTCAGGCAAGTACAGAATATCCTTTTTTAACCGGTCAGAGGGCTGACTATCTCTCCCAGAACCAGCCCTTTAACTGGTCAGAGGGCTGGCTCTATCTCTCCATGAGCTGGTCAGATTGCAATTAACGATGAGAGAATCCACACTTAATCTGATGTTAGCACATATTCTGAGACCACAATAAAGGGAGGAAAAGTCTCAGATGAGAGAAACTAGATCAGCTAGCCACAATTGATTCATATTCATAGAAGGAAAAGATAAAAAGGCCAAAGCAACCCAAGGTTGGGAGTATGGTACAGCGCTGATGATTGAAAGCGCGTTTGCCTGAGAGGCGATTTGCGGTGAGTTAAGCTGACCTCCTGACCTCCAGAGACGCCCCCCACGGATGGCCCAGGGATGCGCTCTCGATCGGAGGACATACGCATCGCTCAGCAGGCCGCTGGGAACCAACGGGCTGTCAGACGCACCGCAGCAGAAACCAGCAGCCTCCCCAGCGCCCAGCAGGTCCATCCCAGGGGCGCCCCCATTTAGAGCGGGGAGGAAATGGGGTTCACCGCTTGGGTCAACCGGAACCCGACCGAGACCCTTCCCCTGGCTGGGCAGAGATAATGGTCCGTGCCAAAGCGTTTGGGTGAAAAGGGAAAAGCTCTGGACACGGAGAAGAGAGAATTACAGTCCAGAGGGCATTCACTTTCATGTGGAATGATTTCACACATTAAAATATTGTGCCTGCTCGAACCTATGAGACTGATCTTGAGCTTTAGCTCGTTTACTGGACTCCTGTGGAGAAGTACTGTATGCTATTAAGTGGAAGAAGCAATAATACAATAAACGCTGTGATATTTAATAACAACAATAATAATAACAACAATTATGATTATTAGTACATTATTATTAGCAGTATTATTATTATTATTATTATTATTGTTGTTGTTGCTATCATTGTTATTGTGACTATTATTAGTATTACTGTTGTTGCTATTATTTAATAGCATACAGTTTATGGTATACGTCCTGTGTTTGTTTCTCACACTCGAAAACGTGCTTACTGTTAGTGTGTCTTTTCCCCCGGGAAGATAACTGCTGTTATTAATCTACCTGTAGTACAGTAAGCTCATTTTTCTCGGACTAGCCAATTACACTGAGAGGACTTGGTCTTGGGAACCAATTACGGTGAAAATGGGATCAAGTGCCTAATATAGGCCCCCCCTGCCCTCGTAGTGCAGGCTAACAATAGGTCTGGTGAATCTACAGAGGCAGGGCCATGAATGGCAAGTCAACAGATTATTGTCCTTCATCGAGGAAAGAATTAGATGCATTTGTGGCACTAATCGCATGCACAGACTGGGGACAGGGGGTTCACATAGCACTAGCCAGAGCCTAGACAATTGCATAAGGGAGATTTTCTCTTAAAATGAAATACTTTGCTTGTTGCTAAGCAACAGAGACCTGATTCATATACTGTGTGTGTGCGTGACTCTGCGTCTGTGTGTGGGTGTGACTCTGGGAAAAAAGCAGAGGGAGCGGACGAGAGAAAGAGAATGGGAGAGACGGACAGATAGACAGCAAGAGCGATGCAGAAAAGAAGCAGCGCATTTCTGTATGGAGGCATTGCCACTGAACAAAAGCAATGGGCTCGTGTTGCCCATCAACAGAGAGAGATTCTGTTATGTGCAACTCTAAGTAGGACACAGCTATTGTACTCTGCAACATAATTTTGCAACAGAGCTGAAGCAACAGTGGAATTTACAGAGGAGTAACTTGAAAGCTGTCACAAAGTAGCAAGCAGAGGTTTCTTTTTAAAAATTGATATTAAAAACGCAAACAAAACCTCCCTCTAATCATGAATAAAAAATCTGATAGACTATTATATTAAAGGTCATGTTTCAGTGCCAGTATCTATTTTGGTCAGTTAAGGAGTGACGGTAACACAGTGAACGGTCATCTTCAGATGGGAAATTGGTAGCCTGGATACAGTACGCAAAGCTAAAAAAACCACTCTCATAGGGCAGTTAGTCTCTGCATGCAAAACCAAAAAAGATTCAACCACGCACAAAACCCATCTCACAAAACGAGAATGTCTGTAAGCACAGTTCCCATAGCCATTCTAATCACCATAATAATAATAACGGGTGGCCTATGCCAAATTGTTGATAGGGGCCAGTGTAGGCACAATTCAGCTGTGCCGCAATACTGCAGATCGAAATCATTCAGCACAAAGACAGCGCTTTCGGACTGAAGGAAATGGTTCTGCTCCTTGGGTCATACCTAATCCAGTAATTAATCAAAAGTGACTGTTTCCATTACAGCATCCATTGAAAAGACAGGCCAATGTTGGTTCCTTTTTTGTAAGCAAAACAAATCTATCCTCTGTGGAGTTAAGGAAGCTGGAGTAATGCCACATAGATCTGGAGTGTCTTTCAGTTCTCTGTGTCTAATGACTGTCAACGCCTGCTTGTGTTGTTTACTTGCTGCTGCCTGTTCTGTGTTTTCCAATGTTTTTTGTGATTTTCCAATGCCATCTTTATTTGTGTTTATGTGTACTTTGGCATCTTGCAGCCCTCTCCAATTTTGTCACAGCAGTTTTCTGAAACACTGCTACTGACTTTTCTCCATGGGTTCATTTATCAATCGAATGATAGGAATGCAGACAACCACACATTACAACAGCAGTATGCAGTAGAGCATCTCTGAACACACAACATGTAAAACCTCTAAGTGGATAGGCTACAGCAAGAGAACACCAATTATTCTAATAAATACCTAATAAAGTGCTCACTGAGTGTATATTCCATCTATTTCATGTACTGTCATGTAGAGGTGGGTGAAATGTAGCTTACACAAGATACAAATATTTGTAGAGTAAGATTTCAACAATATGGTGCCTATTGGAAAACGTTCAGGTTGAAGTAGGTCAGATATGCTTTTAGTATTCATATGGAAGACTTGTAGACGTGTTTCAAAAAGAGTTTTGCTCTTAAAATACAGAATGCGAGCTACAAAACGACATATCACTCGGTGACATTTCTGGTTGTGTTTTAGCTAAACACAGTTTTGAGAGAACTGGCCTTAAAGATATTGTTGTGAATTTTGCCCTTTCATTCTTCCACTTCCCTAATTATTTTGTAAACTTCAAAACAGTGATAACTGCTTTCCCTAGTGAGATATAACAATAATACTTCAAAGAGTACCCACAAACTGTGATAGCCCTCATCAACAGGTAATTACTCATAATTTTGTTAAGTTTTTGCCTCCCCTGTGGAATGGCCATGTACGAGATGTGTATCTGAAGCTCGTGCCAGGTCGCATTTCTGTTCATTTATCAATGTCTGTGTATTATCCATCTATATGAATATTAATATATATATTCCATCTATTTCATACAGTGCCATTTAGAGGCAGGTGATATGTAGCATATGCACAAGATACCGGTGCAAATATTTGTACAGTAATGTTTTAACTAAATTATGCGTATTGAAATACGTTCAATTTAAAGTATCTCAGCTATGCCTTTAGTATTTACATGTAAGACTCCTGGTTTTCCTCTCCCCAAACCATTTAATGCAACTGGGCATTCATTATATCGATTTTTCCTCTGCAGTGCTGATCTTCACAGGCTAATGTAATGTAAACATAATCGGGACTGACCCAGATTCCCCATCTTAATCCCTTTAAATTCATATATATTTGGACAATTACATTTTTGTTGTCGTTTTGGCTCCGTACTCGGATTTGAAATGAACCCCCTCCCCCAAACACTTACGGACTGCACTGTATATCGTTATGCAAATATTGTCCATCCCCCACTTACAAAGGTCAATTCATGTGACTCAGATTAAAATATGGCCAGTGAAAATATTAATCTCTCTGAATGAGTACTCTGGCAGGGTTCCCAACAAAGGGCCAAGAGATCATTTTGGACTTGAATTGTACAGTTATATTCCACAAGATTAAGGCAGGTGGAACAATTCAGAGGTGCACAATAACAAGGATGACTGTGCTGGTGGTGTGAAGTTAGGGATTTATGAGGGGGCAATGACGTTAAGACTTGGTCATTATAGTAACCAGAGATTTCACCACATCCTCTGGGGCCAAACTGCAACCATGGAAACCTGCTGGGAGCTTCCGACTGCTATTCACACCAGGAGATATGTTACCACAGAAACAGACCTTGTTTGACAACAGGTGTGAAGCTTATATTACGCTATAAGTGGGGAATTATCATTTAAAAGTATGGTTTTATGCGTGACATCATAGCCATATTTTGTCTTCACTAGGAAACCTGAAGTAAAATACATTATGGCTATGATGCATATGAGAAATTTCAGTAACTGTAAGTTAAATGTTGTCCTGCAATTTAACACCTGAAGGATAGTGCCAAAGAATAACTACTTGAACTAAATAAATAATTAAGGCTAGCTATGTTTTTGAAGGGTCCTGCTTCCCTGTGTATAAACCAAATAAAAAGTCCTATGGGTTCAAAAGACTTACTTTCCTGAAAAGTCATTAATATAAGTAGAGATATATATATATACACATCGCAAAATCAGATATCATGTATGAGTCATATATGAGTTATTGATCATTAGCATTTTTTCCTGCATGTACTATATTCTTTTACAGCACGATTACAGCGAGTCAGCACTGTTCCATACCGGCATATCTTAGCCAAGCTGCTCTGGCACTAAGTCACGGGCGTCTTGTGTTGCTTGTCATTCGCTGGCTTCAAAATACCCCCCTTCTATTTGGAACGCAACAATGCAGTGCCCCCAGTTTGGGGGGTGGATGGACCCTGGCATGTGCGGGAGTTAAGTAACTGGACACTCTGGTATGGCATAGAGCGGGACCAAGGCCCGGACACTCAATGCCTCTGTCCCACACTCTCATTCCACCTAACCCTCTGAAACCACAAATCACAGCGGGGTCTTTCCACATCACACTCCCAGCCTCCTCTCGCCTCTCAGCACTGTGTCCCACAAAGCCTCCACCAGGATTTCGGTGGAGCGAAGCCGGGTGGGTGGATTGGGTATTTGTCGCACAATAACAATAGATTGAAAAAAGCTATTTACGCCCTCTGAATACCGCACAATTAAAATACATGTCAAAACAAAAAAAAAACATTTGAAAGCTGAATTGTGTGGCCCATCCATGGCTGTGGCCCTGAAGGACCACATAGTCTGTTTCTGCCAGCAGCTGGCTGTGGTATCCCAGCAGAATGGAGAAGGGACTCTAACGTACAGACTAAATCTCATGCACATTGAACCTCCCAGGTTTTATTGTCTTCCGCTTTCACAGGAGGGCTGGCACAGTCGTCCTCAGCACCTGACAGTGGTGCGTAATGAGCGAGGGATAATGAATGCTGGGTAGAGGGGAGCTCCCGGGACACGCGACTGTCACGCCAGGTGTGAGGAGACACAGCAGTTGTTAAGAGGCTCCGAGGGTTTTAATTGCTGTCACTCAAGTGCATGGCACAAAGACTCCAATTACCGGAGTCAGGACGGGCCCGACTGATTTAGCAATCTTTCCTACGGCCCTCCGCGGGGACGCCGAGGGATTACATGGGAGACGGCGTCTCGGGCCCCGTTCTCCGCGCGATGCCAGCCACAGGTCGCGCAGGCTGGCTCAGCTCGCACTGGTCAAAACAAACATCAAACAGTCCAGTAGTTTTCCTTCTGAATTCTTTACTTATTCATCGATTACTGAAATCTTTGCCTTTCTGAAAGATTTTCCGATGACTGAAATCTTTATATTTAATTTGACCGTTCTGCAATAGTCCTCGTTATTCATCTGTGAATAACGTTATTCATCTGTGTTCCCAGGGTGAACAAATCCCTGCAGAGTTTTTTGTACCCGAATGTTCCACTCCATCATGTTGTTGTACTTCTCTTGACGTAGTCACGCCACCAAGAAGACTTTATTCCACAAAATGACCAAGAGACTTTAAACTAAAATATCGTGTTTCTGGGCAGAATAGAGCAGGGATAGGGAAATTTCTTTGAATGATATCATGCCAATTTTAGAGGAGAAAAATTAAGTTTTTCCAATATGATGGCTGATATAACAAGGGAACTTTTAAACTGGATGAAATCTTTTCGATTGGATTCTATGTGGATAGTGCGCTGGGTTTGTGCTTATATAATGCATACAGTAGGTACAAATAAATTTCAGTACAGAATATTATTAACATTATCTCAGCCAATTTTTCATTGAATGTTGTGGCCATAGTAAACGTGTGTGTGTGTTGGACATGAATCCATTATTGATACATGATATCAGTATGCCAGTTAGTGAAACAAAAAGCAAAGCTACACTGTATCAAACATGCAAGGAAGCTCCTCTAGTGCTCACAGATGTTCCCTATTGTGAAAAATATTTTCACAAAAGCTGTTTCTATGTTTAGAAATGCATTTACTGTAGACTATAAATAAGAGAAAATTTGAAAGTCCAACATGCCGACCATAATCTGTGATAAACAAGTGGTGAATGTGTGGGCATGTGCCTGAGAATGCTCTGAATCCACTGAAGCACTGATGAGCAACCTTGGGCATAGCTGGATATTCTGTTAATGATATGGGCTTTGTGATATGGGCTCTGCACATCCTGCATCAAGCTAAATGTTTGAAATCAACCAAACAAACTCATACCCGTGTGACATCCCTTCCTGAACTTGCGTCAAACCGTGTTTCAAACTCACATCGTTCATTCCCCCAGAGTAAAAAAAACAAAACAGCAAAAGCAAAACTAGTATCTCCAAATGCCAAGCTTGTAAGCAGGCCATATGTCAGGACTTCCGTGGGCTATCGAGGCAGGTCTTTGAATCTTCTCATTGTAGGCTGCATCTGAGAGGGGGTGGTGACAGAAGAGGATTCAGGACTGGATCAGCAGAGGTAGAAAACTACAATGAGTTACCTGCTATCATTAGTCTAGCATGACAGTGTATTCAAATATTGGCAAGATGTCAATTGTGAGATATATTGGTCGGGCTCTAGTACAATGATGGGGCCACTGCTATAGGAGGTGTCACCTTTACGATAAGAGATTTACGTAAGACCCCGCCTCACTGATGTTATTAAAGACTCAACGTCCAATCATTGTAATTTCAGAGTAGAGGCTTATCCTGGTGTTATGGCATGTTATTCCCTTTGTCATAATTCAATCTCACCTCCCTTCAGCATAATCGTGTAATCACAGTCTCTTCCACTGCGAACAGCCTTCTGTTAGCATCACAAAGCGGGCCGCTCTGCTTGCTGGAGCTAGATGAGATGAGCTTCGATTCTCTGTGCAATGCTTTGAGATCCTTGGCCAAAAGCCTCTTCATAAATGCAAGTCATTATTACCTCATTCTGACCATCTACAGAGAGCAGCTTCTCAGACACTTGCCAAAATGGCTCCCCTTCCCTCTATTTTGGTGGAGAACACAGCACGCAAAAATGAACCGAACAATTAACTACTGCGTATTAACCGCTCCTGATTTAAATGCTGTGTCAGTATGAGAGAGAGGTAGTTTGGCATGTTAATCAGTTTTCAGAAAAAAGAGCGTCTTTAGCCAGTAAATAAGGGGACATCCATTTCCAGAATCAGCCAGCCACACTTCTGGAAAAATGAATGGTGCAACATATCAGAGCATGTACAGCTCAGTAATTTATAACCTTTTATTTGGTCTCTCACAAGCTGATCCGCTATGCATGCAGATAATGTGAAGCATTTGCAGGCCAAACTCCAGGCCTATTGATATCAAATCCAGTCTATCCCTTCTTCCAAGAATTCATATAATAGTTTTAGAATGGGCCCACACTGCTGCGATGATAATTCTGAAAGAATCCATGCTGTTAATCTTTTTTTAAATCTGTGAAGTAATTTTCCACGTTTCCTACATTGTAAAATCCCAAATAGTAGTACCCTCATTTTCTGATTTGCCATCAATGTGTTTTTCCATTACTGTAATACAGATTAAAGGTGTACAATTGCTTTGAAATATTCCATATCGCATTATATTAACCAAAGCTAAAGAACTGTAAAATCAACATTTGCCATTTAATTCTAACTTTTCATTGTTTTCCATTATAATGCTAAATGTTAGCTAGCATGTTATAAAGCACGGTGAAATAAAGATATTTTTTGCGTTTTTTATTATGGAAAACATTCTCCTCATTTAGTAATCGCTAGTTGTGCATGTCCAGTTACCCTGGCAGGTACTTTAAGAGGACATACAGGGAGAACATACAAGTAGGAGCGCCCCTCGCAGTGATAGGGACACAGTACTACATGAGGTGCTTCATTTGCATTTTTACGTAAATCACTGAGGTGATTAAAGATCTGTGTTGAGATAATTACCCTGGTGCCGTAATTTGCCATATGCCATAATGGCATCTAATCAGGTAAGAAAGAGGTATTGTTCCATTGTAAAACCAGCCTGTGCTTGGCACATTGGAAAGAGATGAGATGAATTTCCCCACTTCAATGCAAAGTACTTTGAGATCTTTGACCGAAAACCACTTGATAAATACAAGTCATTATTACAGTACCTCATCCTTACATTTCACAATAGCAGCTCCACAGAAGTGCACTGAACTGAAGTTCACCACGATATTTCCCACCTGTGTACTGTTGACATTACACACATACCGTATTTGCTTTGGTTGAAATGTATAAACTTTCGAAACATTGTATGAACTTCCTTCACCACCTTTGCAGTAATGGGGACACTGTAGTATAGGACGTGTTATCTTTCACAAGAAAAGTCTGACTAGTTTCTGTCCCTGTGTGCCACAGATTTTAATGCGTGTGTGTGTGTGTGTGTGTGTGTGTGTGTGTGTTTTACATTTCATCAAATTTCCCGACTGTTGCGAAGGTTGAGGTGGATTTGTTGTACTGATTTTACTCTTGCCAAAATGGAGTAGTTACATTTTTGCATTAATATTTGTTTTGGCTATGTAAATAACATGGAAAATTCAAAACGGTGTTGTTGACCGCTTTAATTAACCCAGAGTGTGTTGAGGAGGGACAAGAATAATAACTCCTCAGCAGTCAAGCTCATGCCACCCCAACAACACACCACTCTGTTCTGCAATGAGCACAACCTCCTGAATCTACAGGCTTTGAGAACTTTCTCCCCTTACTGACACTAAATGCAGGGTGTCTCTCTGGCAGATTTTAGTCTAAATCCCTTGAATCCACTGAAGTCCCTCACTGCTTCTGTTTTTGAACGCATGTGCTAATTTCAAGGTAATTAATATGAAATACTGCAGATCCAATCTGAATATATTACCATCAGGTCTGTCCATGACGAACAATAACCAAAGATAATGAAAATGTAATTTTATACCAGTAAAGATGGGTAAAAGTGAGAAGGACTCCTCGCACACAAAAACGGCACATCAGCTCCCTGCACATGGGTTTTGGGTTTTTTTCCCGGATTGGAAATATCTTTGCAGCTGTTGTTTACAACCCGTGAGAGATTGCATCTCGCAAAATGTGACATTTTTCCAGAAAGCCTGATCCGATGCACATTTTAGTAGGGGAACTGCTTCATGGAGACCCTCAGGCATATACTCAAGAAAGCAAAACACGGTTTAATTAGCTATTTGGAGGCATTTAATGGAAGCATATGAGAGTCTGAAGTATTATTAAATAAAAAGTAGCTCGTTTGGAAAAATTGCTTGTTAAATCCTTCTTAGTGCCACTGAGCCATAAAGTGAAGTTGCAGTTCAGGGCTGAGCAGGACCAAGTAGGACTCTGTTATGAGCTGTAGCTGACTGGCTGGAACACTCCAACCTGCCTACTCACACAAGCGATAAATGAAGTCCAGTTAAATGATTATGAATGTACTTGCAGGAGAAGCATCCCCAAGCTTGGTGCATATGGACTTGGGGGGGGGGGGGGGTGGTTCTCCTTCTGTGGAGTTGCTCTTTGATCTCCCACTGGAGTCATGTGCAATCGGACACCCGAGAAATATTTTTAGTCATTTGTTTAAAAATACAAGACTGTCTTGTAAAAAGTGCATAACATCAAACAGATGTATTGGTGTCCACATAACAAATGACTGCATTGTATTGACCAATTAATTATTCATATGTGATTCCCCTGTCAATACATTCTCTTCACAAGCACGCACGCACACACGCACACACACACGTACACACACGCACACACACACGCACACACACGCACACACACAGCGTTTTCATTAACTAGTTCCGTGACAGAATTAACGTAAGAAGACAGAACAAATGCTCAACAGGTATTCATAGCATTGCGTAGACTTGACTCTTACCAGCACGCGGGTGTACACCAAGATCCCCCTAGGTACCTAGGATACACACGCACACAATAACAACAATACATTTTTAAAGGAGCGTCACTAAAATACTTATTCTCTTTAAAAGCGAGCTCTTCAGAAGGGGGAAGCAGAGAGGGTTAGACAGAGATGAGACCACACTGCTGAGAGAGCCACAGTGGGGAATCCAACCCCAGGCTGAGACAGCTGATTCATATATGGGTTGAGACTCGGCTGGCTAAGAGAGCTTTGCCAGGGTCTAGAAAGTTCCTTCGATCTAATATATGTTCTAGCCTGAAAGAAAACATGTTTTATGTTGTCATACATTTTGAAAATCCCACTTGCCTGCCACTTAACTTGCTCAGAATTGGGCTTTTTGGTAGTAGTCAACAGGATATTCAGCATGTATCAACTTAAAAATATGTAATATACGTCCATAGGGTGATTTGCTGTGGGGTTGATGTTTTTGCACCAACATACTGGATATAAACAAGGTTTCAGTTTGTTGTGTTTTGTTTTCACTGGAGAAGACAGATTTTTATTTACTAATATTTTGGTTCCTAATATGGCCAGTTTAGCTTCTTTGTTTATGCAAAATAGCACCTGGTTTACAAATAACTGCATACCATTTTTTGTGTTGTGTAAAATTTTTCATCTGCACTGCAGCGACTTCACACACTTGCCATTACAAAAGACTGAATTAAATCTGCCTGCAGAAAAACAAATACATATTGTATTTTCTCATCCAAAACACCCATTCTGTGGTGATTAAATTCCAATTGCAAAAACAGATGGAGGGAAGAAAAGTTTTCTGGCCCTAATAAATGTGTTTGCTCTCAGCAACCATCCTTAACTACTGTCAAACCTGAATTACAGTTTATCCTATGGATAATTGCAATGGCAAAGCTTTGCCCCGTATAATAACGTGCAGTTAGCGGTGATCTCAGACAGCTTGCAGGAAATGCCCTTCCTGTCACGGTGATCTATAACGCTCATGGTAACTGACAGCGGGGCCGTGACACAGAGAGGATTGACTGACAGGGCACAGCTCCTTACTGAATGTAGAGGTGAAAAGCTAAACTTCCAGGCGGCGAGAGGCTGGAAATTTCAGTCACAATAAGGAAGTGGAACAGGGAGCTACGCTACGGCAGGGTAAAAGGAGTTAATAGGGACCGCGCTTGATGGTAGGCAGTCCATTTTGTTTTCTTTACTTCGATGTACGTGAGGTACTGACACCCTCGAATGCAGAGAGGAGCACAGCGTGGCTGGGATTTAATGTGCTTGGCCAGAGCACACTGTGCAGTACACATTATCACACATAAAGCAGTTTGCATTAAAGTGGGAACAGCAGTGGTCAGCCAAGGAAAAAGCTGAGTAAAAGTACAGCACATAATAATAATAAAAGTTAAAAGTTATTTACTTGGCGCTTTTATCCAAAGCGACTTACAGTTGATTAGACAAAGCAGGGGACAACCCCCCTAGTGCAATGTGGAGTTAAGGGTCTTGCCCAAGGGCCCAACAGTGGTGCATATCGTGGCTACACTGGGGTTCAAACCACCAACCTTCCAGGTCCCAGCCATGTACCCAGGCTGCCATGTGCGCTGTGTAAGTATCAAGGGGTAAATTGAGCAACACAATTTACTGTGTCTGGCCAGCTGTTCATTTGACCATTTTCAGAACCATCCTCCACAACACTATTTCAGCACATTACTCAATGGTGCTTCAAAAATACAACAACAACAACAACAACAACAATAATAATAACTTATTTTGACATTTTGACGGATTGCAAGCATCTCGGGTGTAAACAAATCACGTTGGCATGTGTTACTCAACAACAGCTGTAGGTCACAGCTTCTCAGTGGGCTCCAGGAACATACGCAAGTGGGGAAAACACTACGGCTCCCATGTTGTCACTTGAGCACCAAGCTCATTTCTCCTGAGGCCTAAAACGGTTCTGAACCCTAACCCCGTTTCCCCAGAGGCGAGAGACCGAGGCAGAGCCCCCTGACCTGGGCCCGCCTCACCGCTTTCCGCTCCCGGACACCGGAGACACGGCGAGCCCTTAAAGGGGAACCCGTTCCCGTAGCGATAGCCATCTGGATATTAACGCCGATCCGTCCCGGTTGCGGCTCTTCCGTTGGCGTGCTTGCGATAGCATTCCAGCGTCGGAGCGCTGAAGGATTTCTGAAGGTCTGCGATGGAGGGTATTACTGCCGGGAGACGTGACTGACAGGCCAGCCATCACTGCGTGGCCCGTGCCAGCTCAGATGTTGCTGAAATGAGCTCGCCGGAGACAACACAGAGCAGAGCAGCTGTGCCCTTCTCGCTGAGGGGCACCCATCGAGACCGGCCATTGTGGGCTTCCACACGTCACTCTTTAGCATATTTAAATGAATTTCTATTAATATTTACCTCTCAAAAACATACAAGCATCTGCACACAACACACTTAAATGGAAGATACGTGGATAAAGGCAGTGTCTTCTGCTATTATGTTGCTTCTCATCATTGATGGATATGCACACATGCAGAAAATACTGGGCTTATCCAAACCGTTATGAAAGACATAAATGTCCCCAAGGCCCTTGGATACGTCAACACTTATCTAAAATTGCCCCAAATTTGTCATTGTTGAAAATGCAGACGTCTTAGCTCCATTGTTTTTATCTCATATTCACAGGAAGGCAAGCCCATCGCAATTCACCGAGCCCAGAGTCTACTGAGACACGGATTAGGCCTTTCCGTCGTCTCTGCAACTTCAGACTGCATTTCCAGTTCCGCCCTAATCGGAGAAGAAAGGGTCATTTCTGGAATCGTGCAGGGAGGCAAGAACCGAAGATGAGTAGGACTGAATCATCTTCTCCCACCTCCCATGAGTTTATCATTCATCACGTGAGTCAAAATGAAAGAGTTTCAGATTAAGAAGGAAGCAGTGTGGTGTAATGGCTATGGAATTGGAACGAACCAGATAGCTATGGCTTTGAGTTTCAAATGGGCTTCAAATTTAATTGCTTCCTCAAACATCTAGCGGTTTAAATTGATAAAAAGCACCTTTAGTTAATTAGCCCAGAAAATTATGTCTGCTAAGCAAATATATAATAAGCATAATGTGGTGCAATATTGCATTAATTCCGATTCTTACCGTGACACAATGTGGCAGCGCCTTTGTGACTCAGTGCCTTTGGCTCGTATTGTGCAATTAATTCCCATTTTTAATGGCCTATCTTCTGCACGTGAGCCTTCCTTTATTTGAATAGGACCAGGATAAAAAAAAACGAACTTAATAAGCACATACTATGTATATTACTGTATATGTTTAAACATGGGGTGGGGCTCACACCTGAAGTAGGCCTCCTCAGACTAGAGGATAATTTACCGGGCAAAAACTCAATCCATTCGTCCGTTCACACTAGACTGGTGTGTGTGTGTGTGTGTGTGTGTGTGCGTGTGTCTGTGCTTGGGGGGGGGGGGGGGTTGGGCCAGGGGAGGATATGCCATTTTTTACATAACCACCAAGCACAAAATTACACACTGGAGTTTGTCCAATCACACACTGTCACAGTTGTTTACTGACGCAATGCGTCATCACCAATGCGCACGTCTCGGCACAAAACATTTTAAAGTTATTTTTGTATTATTTATGGGGCGATAACAATTTGAAAGCATATCCAATAAAGCATGCCTGCAGCAGGATGAGGACAACAATAATGATGGGTGTAATATTTTTTTATATTTATTTAAATATAGGACACACCAATATCACTAGCTGTAAACTACCTAGAATCGCAGTCTCTCAACTGAATCGAAAGTTTAAACTCCGTCAGGCCTGATTTGACACTGACCATTTGGTGCAAATAGTGTCAACAAGGGAAACAATATTGCCAAACCAGCTCCAAAAGATGGTGTTTCATGAGCTCTCCGTGGTTCTGAAAGGTTGTCTCAGAGTGCGGAGTAACTGCCGGCTGCAGCCCTGAAGTTTAATACCGTTCAACCAAACCGAGAGATCCAGTGTATGACAGCCAAGCACAGCAAAGGTCTCACTCCCCACTTAAACCCAGCCACAAGCATGAACTCAGCACTAAACCCAGCCACGCCCCTCAACTGCCCATTAAACCCAGCCACAGGCCCCAGCTCTCCCTCTTCCTGCCCGACATGCCATCCCTCATCCCCAAACCGCTCAAACACATTATCAGCATCAGCAAGCAGGCTCCGCGGCCCATGCATCTCATTGCCATTTAACTGCCGGTAAGTAATCCATAGCATCCGCACATCCCTCGGTGCTTGATTTCCAGACAACAATTACAGATCCCTTTCAAACTGACATTTTTTTAATGTAAATATTGTTTATGTTGAGGGCTCTGTCGCAATAGTAATGTGCTGCACGGGGGGAAATGGAAAGAACCTCCACTTTTATCCGGTGAAAACAAAGGTACATGCCAATCTAGTTAAAAAAGTAAAACAAGGATGTTTATAACGAATATAATCAAGACCAATGGCATCTCTTGAGCAAAAAATGGGCGGGACCCAAAAAAAAAAAAAAAAATTGATCTCAACCTGTTTTCATTAATTTCTCTTAATAAACAAGCTTGCCAATATTAGGACTAATCAATTGAAGTAACACAGAGCTTTTTTGCATTAAATTATACATTCAATTACCCATTAATGAAGTGTTTTAATCACTAAGTAGCCTAGCCAACACTTACCATGAAAACAACTTGAGATGAATTAGTCTAAAGGAAAGTTTTGTGCCCCAGCAATTTTTAAATCATGAGACACATTGACTGATCATGATCTACAGTAAGTGGAATAATCACTGCACATGCATTACTGTATCAAGAGAAGACCCGTTTATGTCGGCACTTTTGCAAGCCATTCTGAGCACCTGTAAGTGCATCTGCTAAATGCCTAAAAGTAAATGCAAATATGCCATGTCCTCCACTGTTATTAAATATTAAAACACAGCCAAGGTAAGAGCCATTGGCAAACAAAACAAGCTACAGCATCCCATAGCTGCATTCTGCGTTTCTGTCATTTTCACATGAGCTACAGGGCCCACTGAAGTACATCAAATGAATACACTCTCAGATGTTAGATCAGAAATGTGTGATTAGAATGATCTAAACAGAACATTCTGTTCTTAACTGAACATTCTACCGTTGCTATAACAATCACATCTGGTAATTGAAAGCTCTAGAACACTGACTTAGAATTTTGTTTAAACATTCCAAAAAAACCTACTCTTCAAAGGGCTAAAAAACAAGAAGGCTGGGGTAGCTAAAGTGTGGAGTAGTTATTAAGGAACTGCACATAGATCCCCAAAGTTTGCTGGTTTAATTTCCCGACTACTGCTGTACCCTGGAGAAGGCACATAGCCCAATGTGGGGTGAATGACCAGCTGTGAGGTTACACAACAGACCACCGTGATGCGATATTAAAATTAAAATATCATTATATTACATAATATGCACAACATATAAATGATTGAAAATCCTTTGCATATGACGGTACATCTGACAAACTCTGACATTAATTGGAAGCACCTTTACACTGATCATCACATCCTCATCAATTTAACATCAAGATGGAGATGATTGACAGCGCAGCATGGGAGAGGAGTAAAGACACGAGATACACATCACACACCTAGACTCATCTGTAGAAAAAGTGGGCCTCCTCTGTTCATAGCTACAATTAATGACCATAGTCTTCATGAGCATTTCATCCTCAGGTTTTGACACTGAGAATGTGTAACTCCTAATGACCAACTATGTAAGGAACCATTTCATTGTCAAAGGCAAATTATTCATTGCAGAATGACAGTGATATATGAAAGCAAATATGTGGATTTATTATCCAGCACTGACAGCCGTTCTTCAGTTATTGTAAATCGTTTGTTTTTACAGCTAGAGCATGCTATAACAAAGCATTGTGTTCACTCAGTGAGCACTTTATTAGGTATTTATTACACTTTTTTTTTTTTTTTACTTCTACTGCTGTAGCCTATCCACTTAGAGCTATGATGTTATGGTGTTCAGAGATGCTCTTCTGCATACCACTGTTGTAATGCGTGGTTATTTGTATTACTGTCACCTTCCTGTCAGCTTCAACTAGTCTGGCCCTTCTCCTCTGACCTCTCTCATTAACAACTGGATGTTTTTTGTTTTTGTTGTGCATGAAAATCGCAGGAGATCAGGAGTTTCTGAGATATTCAAACCACCCTGCCTGGCACCAACAATCCTTCCATAGTCAAAGTTACATTTCATCCCCATTCTGACATTTGGTCTGACCGCATCTGCATGCTTTTATACATTTAGTCGCTACCACATAATCGGCTGATTAAATATTTGCATTAACAAGCTGGTGTACAGGTCTACCTAATAAAGTGCTCACTGGGTGCAAATGTTGCATCTGAACTGTAGTGCATCATGCTATAGAAGTGACTAAATGAAGACAGACATATTCATAAATAGCTTGGCTTCTATAAATGTCCTAGAAAGGCTCCAGATGATGATCAGTGTCATCTGTGGTAAGTAAATTGTACACTGTACTGTACGTGTCATGGAAATCATCTGTGTAGGAAGCACAGAAATAAACTTGTACATCCTACACAGGTTCATGTGTGATACCCACAACATTGCCTTACCTCTTAATTGTAGGACATGGCACTACCTAAAAAGTGTTAATAATTTATATAAAAATAACAAAGACTGATGTCATATATACTTGTGTCTGTGTATGTGTGTTTGTGAGTGTACGTGCACGTGTGTACATGCGCATGTTTGTATCTGTGTGTGTATGTGCGCCTGGGCATGTTTGTATCTGTGTGTGTATGCGTGTGTGCATAAGTGCATGTGTGCGCTAGTGCATATACCAACATTTTAATGCATTTTCAGAATTGCAGCATGGCAAAATAATTCTGCGCGCAACATAATTTCTAAGAGCCCCCCGGCACTTTGTACCAAGCGGCCTATTGGCTGAAAGACAACGCAGCTGAGACAAAGAGGAGCTGGGCAGAGCCCTGTCACCGGCACCGACGAGCGTCTCCGTGGCGTAGAAGAGCCCTGAAGGTCAGAGGGATGTCCTCTGCCGCCCTCCCCCACCCCCACCCCCACCGCTAAACACATCTCCATTATCTCTTATAACAGCCACTTAACTCTGCGCTCTCCAAAGGTGAAACCACAAGAGCCGCGTCCATCTCCGCCCGTGCGTCTGCACGGATGAGCTCACAGAGAGCCGCACGCTCCATTAGTGGGCCAGCTCTCCTACCGCACTACCCTGGCCTTGCACGATGAACGGGGGGGGATGGAGCAGTTACCCAGATGAGAAAATATCAGATATGGCGTCTTCAGTCTCCATGAAAGAGACTAGTCAAGCAGCTATAGAGTCCATAACAAAGTTACTCGGGATTCAAGATTTAATATACATAGCTGCTGCCTTTTGTAATGCATGTAGCGTAATATAATATATGCACAGTAATGTATGGTTTGTAGTACATATATTGACTTACTGTGCAGGCAAGTAGCATATGGAATAAATCTTGCATTTGTTTGAACAGCAGATTAGCTTGGTGTGCATGGTTTGTGAGGCTCTTTCGGGGTCAACTACAGCATTTTAAGCAATTGTTCTTCACATAACCAATAACACCACCAAAAACATGGGAAACTGCCCTACTTACAGTATCTACTGTTGTGTATAACAGAGGTCTAGATCATCATACTGTATAGCCTTTGCTAACTTATGGTGAATTAGCAAAATGTAGAAACTATCTGGAAAATATTGTGCATCTTGAAAGTTTAACAGCCAGTCTCAGCCATTTATTCACATTCTGATGTGGATAATGAGTAAACGGTCCCAGAAGGCACCAGGGCAACCATGGCAGTTAGTGAGATTCTTCCATCCATAGAATTTCACATTTCTATTCATTGTAGCAGTGTGAACACAAATCCCAGCAATAACAATGATGAGGGCCTTGTTACGCAAGCAAGAGCATTAAATAAATGACAGCAAATCATATTTGTGTCAGGATTGCCTTCTGTGGAAATAAATCAGCTCATAAATAAAGCAGTAATAAAGATGAATTTGAGTGTATGGTGAATTAACATTGCGGCGTCAAATGCTAACCATTTCCGCCGACGCCAGCGCATCCACAGGCGACTGGCAGAACTGAGGAGGCGGGCGGGCCCACTGCATTGTGGGCAGAAGCCAGCACGGGCAGAGCAGGGCAGCCACAGAGGAGCTGCAGCACTGCCAGCACTGGGGGAA